>NC_028451.1:323648-351290 GCF_000263155.2 Setaria italica | reverse complement strand
TGCTGGATGTATGGAGAGGACGATGGATCGATCGAGCAGCAACTGAACAGAGGCGCGGAAGCGGAGGCGGCAGAGGAGGAAGGAGAAGGGTTGATGAGGTGATGGAGACGAGGCTATGCTCTAGGGGTAGTGGGCCTGGCCTGCTTGCCACTCCGGCACTGCACCCGTGCGGCTGCTACGTGCCAACCTCTTCTCCTTACCCCGGGGCCCACAGGGATGGCCGCCCGGGCCCACCGTATTGGCTTGTGCCTTTCGTTTAAACTTTGAACTCGCACCAAACATTTTCCTGTACTTCCATTCACATTTTCTTGTACTTCCCATTCGAGCATGTACCAAGTAGCAATGCTATCTACCTTTAGGTGTGTGAGTGGGGTAGTGCTTAATTAGTTTCTCTCTCATTATTTGGCACTTTTTCCCCTACCATGTTAAAAAAAATTTCATAAAACTACACATGATACATGTGTCTCATGCATAGGACATGCTAAATGTTTCATATAAACTTTAGGAACATGTCAATACATGCTCTGAAAATTATGGAAACATTAACAGAGCAGTTCGGAATCGAAACGCTCCATCGAAAAAGGAAGTTTATAACTGCTTGAAAAGGTGACTAGGAGTGTAGAGCGAGGAACAAGGAGTTCATTTTTCTTTTGGCTGTGATTTACCTGAAATAATATTAATTTATATACTGCTAAGAATATGGAAGCATCAATAGAGTAGTTCCGAATTATAACGCTTTACCGGAAAAGGGCAGTGCATAACTGCTTGAAAAAAAAATGGCTAGGAGTGTGTGTATAGAGTGCGGAACAAGCTAGGATCTTGTTTTTTCTTTTAGCTGGACTTTAGTTTGCGAGCTGTAGGGTAATCCCTTCATTTAAAGTTACTACTCCCTCCGTATAGGAAAAGGAAGTCATTTTGGACAGCGACACAGTCTCCAAAGCATTACTTTGACTCCTTATTTTTATAAAAATATTTATTAAAAAGTGATATATGTATATTTTTATAAAAGTATTTTTCAAGACAAATCTATTTATATGGCTTTCGCATTTCCAAACTCAACAACTTAAAAGTTATTCATGATTTATATTCCCAATGTTTGACCCAAACCTTGTCCAAAATGACTTTCTTTTCCTATACGGAGGGAGTATATATACTTGATCATTATTTGTCACAAAAATATTTACAATGAAAAACGATCATAGTGTGAAGAATTCTGAGGCGGCCCCCGGTATGATAGGGAAGAGACAAGAAACGCATGCGCATGACGATGGATCGATCCTATCTATCCCAACACGATCGAACGGTCCATGACGTTTTTGTCCGTAGCGCTCTCAGCTTCTCGAGCGCCCAGGCAGCCTCGCTGGCAGCCTCTGCCCCCGCGCTTCCACCAGAACATCCGAGCCATCATCCGAGAACGCGACCACCAGCTGGCCCACACTCGCATGGTGCATGGCGGCGCGAGGGCGCTTTTGTTGGTGGCGTGGCGTTGCTAGCGAACGGGACGGGACGGAGGGGGGGTGCGCACGCGCCACGTGGCTCGGGGGACCTCGGCGGCGGATCGGAGGGTGGCGGCGCATGCATGCAGGTCGGCCACCGAAGCGCTCGAATCCAATGGGCCATCCTTCGATAAGGACGAAACGGTCGCCGCCGGCAGTAATGGGGTCATGATTGATCGTGCATGATTAGTCATCATTGATACGATCGAGTTACCTTTAACTTGGCCGAATTGAACAGAGACTGGAGTACCTTTAACTTGATCGAGTACCTTTGCTGGTTCACTGGAGACTGGAGAGGACGACGACCTCTCCGGTAGTCCGGTTCAGGATGTCGATGCCGATCGAGGTGGTAGAGAGCAAGTGGGTGATGAACTCGCCGCCCTGCGACACGACAGGCGCTGCAAGTGCGCCTGCACATCGCCGTACGCCGCGGCGTAGAGGAGCATCCTATCTGCACCCAGAGACGCGCCAGCAGTCCAGCACCTCCCAGGGGTGGTCGCCATGGCGCTGCCATCGATCGTGTTGATCCAGCTAGGATCCTCTCTCCCTATCCGTGTGCGTTCCTGCTCCTTGAGGAAGCCTTACAGATCGAGGCTTCCCGCTCTCTGGAGGATGCAGCAAGTATAAAGATTACCACGAGGGGAGATTATTTTTCACCCTGTGTACCCGCCGGCCCCGCTCGTCACTCCCCGTCCGACGTACACGCACGCAAGGTCCGCTCCCTCCCCGCCTGTGACGCCGCTCCCGTCCTCGTCATCCATCCATGCCACCGACGAGCCAAAGAGGAAGCCTACGTATCGTCGGTGATTTGGCGGCGTCGCGACAGGCCCTGCGCAGCCGGCGGTCAGCGACGAGCGGCCGAGGGCCCGTAGCTGGGAGTAGGCCGGCGGCCGGCGGCGCGTTGTCGAGGGCCCGAGCGGGGAAGGGGCCGGCAACCGGCGGCGTGCGGCCGAGGGCTCATCGCCCAGAGTGGGGAGGAGGCAGCCAGCCGGCGGCGCGGAGGACATCAGCCCCGGCGTGTTCAATCAGACGGCGACGCCACGCGCACACCCGACCTGGCGGAGGCGGAGAGGCCCCGCCGCGGCTGCGCCTGTGCCGACCGACTGACCGGATCGCCGGCGGCGACGGCGGCGAAGGAGGAGCAAGGAGGCCGGTAGGAGTGGAAGGCAAGGCGTCCTACTTCTCATACACAGGTACTCCTGTCCATCGCCTTTCCGAAGCTGGCCTCTCTCTGCTCGCCCTTCCCATGCCTCAATCGGCCAACCTCCGTCGCTTTCGTTGCAGCCTCCATCCATCCCTCCCCTGCGGCGCCAGCACCATCCCCCGTGCCATCTCTCATCTCTCCCTACTCTTCCACCTGATAGACATGAAGGTGGCGTGATGGAGATGAGAGATGAACGGGGCATATCCCTCTATTCCTGCATCTCGATAGGGAAGAAGAGAAGTAGAAACAGAGGGTTTGAAGATATAGATAGATGCTGCTGCTGGGGATTGGATTTTGAGCCTTCAGTGATGGAGATCCATGGCTGTAGGTTGCTGGAATGCCTGCAAGCTGCTCGATGAAATGCAACTTCAAAGATTAAAATAGACTGATTTCTATATTGTTCTTTGCTGCAATATTGTTACAAGAATTTGGCTATCTCATTCCCAGGTACCTTTCTCCATGGTGTGGTGGCATGCCTGTCTGCTGTGGCCTCACTAGGTTGGTGGATCGGTAGCATCCCAAACAATGATGATACGTGCTGCTGATTTTCTTTTTGTTGATTCAAGCTTTTAGATACTAATAATCCGTATCATCCTTTGTCTAAAGCTGGCTGGATGCAGAGGGGTTTCCTGGTTTCGACATAATGTTTTGTATGTGTTGGATTTTAAAGTGCAGTGGCTTCCAATCATAGCAGCCTGGAGAACTAAATGTGCAACAAGAACTTTCCGGTACCTAGATTAGAAATAATTACGTATTACTATCTCGGAGAACTAGAAATATGGAACCTCCTATTTGCTAATCAAGATGTCATGTTTTGGATATCCAGGGGTTAACCATATGTGGATACTTCCCCACAGGTAAGGCCTATGTGCTTAATTTGCATTACCTTTGCGCAACCTAATATATATGGAATCTCAAGGCAACTTCAGTAATGGACCATCGTGTTCTGCTTGGAGATATGGCAAACACGGTTCAATGTCAAATGGACTCGATGGTGATGATTTGTTGAGAATATGGATGAAGGAGGATGGACGCACGACATGGTGACCTGCTTGTTGAGGTATGATATCATACTATTACGTTTTGGCATGGAATTATGTGAAATGGAGGGCATGGCATGTTGCTTCCTCAAGTAGAGTTTACCGTTGCCAATGATGTTGTCATTAGTACAAATCTTATTTGTGTGGATTTATAGGATTATTGGTCCCGCTATATATGAATATATGGTTCAGTTGGCAATAAGTATGCAACTTTTAAAGACAGTTTATTTTTAATTTGAATATGTGATGTATTTTTTTCCATGTTGTGATTCGTTTATAAATAATATATTATTGGATTTAGTACAGTCTATTGACACAAGAAAAAAAATGATGCTTGATGCACAATAAGCTTCACAATTCCTGTGATTGTAAGACTACTACCTGCTACATATAAACTCATCCTGTACAGATGCAGTCCCTAAATTTTTCCTCATGGATCCATGCATTGATGTAGGTTCCTATTGATAGATGTTTATTCATCATTCATCTTTTATATAAAACTCCACTATTACTTTGTTGAGGATTTAGTATTCTCTGTTTTTTAACCAAATCCGTTATCAAGTTTGTCCATGGTGGTGATGATTGTAGGCATATAGCTGCTGTCAATGTGGATATATGTTTCATTTCCTGGGAAGTGATGTAGTGATGATGCCCTGACTGTTTGACTACAGTTTGGTTGAAAGGAAGGAAAGCACGGCATGATCCATACCAATTGAAATTATGTTTTGTATTGGAATATTTCAGACGCTTGTGGATGCATCCTGGAACTTAAGATGAAGAGTCAGTATCTGACCGGTTCTTCATCAGAACATGTATGCATATCAGGTTAAAACAAAAGGGATTATATTTTGTAGTCTTTGTAAGTTGGTTTTCCACTGAACTATCCTACAGATTGTTGCTACTACAGTTATTGTTTCGGTTCTCATTGTTAACATTCTTTTACTGATTAGTGATTAGTGATCTGATTACCATGTCTTAAATTGTGTTTTTAATTAAGTTTCTTATTGATAATGTTGGATTTAGTAGCCCTAGGTCGTCAGCCTATATAAGGCGGCCAAGGTGCCTCCCGAATTTAAGTTCTACCCTAATGGCCTCCTTGCGATCTTGGACGAAGTGTCGACGTTTTTGCTTGACCGGTCTTGCTATCTTGCTCAAGTCTAAGGAGTGCTTAGCCAGCTCCCGCGGGACACCGAGTATATCGGATGGCTTCCACGCGAATATGTGCGAGTTTTTCCGGAGGAAATTTGTGAGCACGAGTTCCTATTTCACGAATAGAAGTAAATTGATAAAATAAATATTACAATTCATTAAAATAGAAATTAATAGGAAAATGAATACAAGAAGAACTAATATTAAAAAAGAATAGAAAAATTGAAAAGATAAGACACCATACGGAAAAAAAGCGGAAGAAAAGAAACGGGAAAGAAGTAGAATAGAAAATTGGAAGAAAGAAAAAATAGAGGGAAAAAGAAAAAATGAGAAAGAGATTATAAACAAAAAAAATTCAAAAAAAAGAAAATACAAACGGCTCCTGTCGCGTCAGATGTTCAAATCTTTATGCAGGTCATGCAAATTCAGCGTTAACTTGGTGGTTCGGCGCAGCGTTTTGCTTTTCTTTTCTTTTCTTTTCTTTTCTGATAAGGGCAGCATTTTGCTTAATCCGTGGTTCCAGCCCTGGTACTATGAGCACAGCCAGCAATGTGTTGCAGACTGTGAGACGAGCAGACCATCCCCAGAGCGACCAAATCTTAAAAAGTCTCTTCTGTGCCTCTGCCTTAATGCTCTTGCATGCAAAATTACTGGACCTGAGCCATGTAAACACATTCCAACCTCAATGCTCTTGCATTCTGTCTGCACAGATAAAAATTCACACCCGTGTATAATCAGTTCAACCACTCACTTTACACATTGTCTAAAAGGGCAGACACTATGACTTGTAGCTAGAAAGAACATGCAAAAATACGTACGGCCTGAACATTATGTCATACAAAAATTCATCCACACTAGTTTCAGGGCCACATACAACTCCAGATGCCAAGCCGAAAGTCCTAGCGCTCGTTATTTACCACTAACAACCTAATAATGATACTATAAACAGATTAGCTCAAGACTCATCCCAAGCTGAAGCTTTCGTATGCACACATGTAAAAAGTGATTTACACGTTGCTGCTTGAGGCTGCTTGCATCATGCCGTCCCGGATCTGCTCGCTGATGTCCTTCACGTGGCCCGGGCCATGGGGGATGAACACTGGTGTTCTTCGAGCCGTCCCCGAGCTCCTTGATGGTGTCAAAGTACTGCGTGACCATGATCAGGTCCATGACTTCCTTGGCGCTGGTGCCTGACACCGAGTGTGAGAAGTTCAGGATGTTCTCCCTGAGGCCGTCGGTTATAGCTTGCCGTTGCTTGGCAATGCCAACACCAGAGAGATATTTCGCCTCTGCTTCTGCTTCGGCCTTCTTCACCAGAAGAATCTTCTCTGCTTCTCCTTGTAGACGCTTGCCAGCTGAAGCCTCTGGGCTTTCATAGAAGTAGATCAGTTAAGTGAGCACAAATGCAAATGGTAGAGAATGCTACTTAAAGCTGGACGTTAAATGAAAACTGAAAGCATGCCTAAAGAAAGATAGCATACACGCATAGCAAAAACAATATGTTTTAACTTCATGAACAGTGTTCAGTAAGCATTTCCCAAGCTGTATAACCTAGAAGCAGTTCTACATGTATAAAAACCAATACCTGCGTTTATATCATTCATTCTTTGCGCACAGCAGCATCAGGGATGATATCAACCATGAGGATGTGCTCAATGCTGTAACCATAATCTGCCATCACCTGAACAATAGCATGAATTTATTGATATGCAAAGAAAGATAGAGCAGGATGCAGCATACAAGAACATTGGATTGACCTCAAACTACTTTCAACATTAAATGATGCAGAGGAAACAATGTTTGAGAGAAACTAAAGAATACAAATCCAATCAAACATAGGGTAAATATCAACCAGATAAGGTTCCGATTTTATCAGAAACAAGCATAGTGCTGAGAATCATTAAGCATGTGGTTCATCTAAGAATCATTGCAGCACTTGTCACACAACAAAGTTTCATGAAATGGTATTATGGAACTATCCTCCTTTTGATAGACATATTAAACACATACTGAAAATAAAATGGGCCAGAGGCAACAAAATAGCATGTTTAGGATGTACTGAAGCCAAACTGCGAGCTGCTACAATGGTCAATGGTCAGAGAGCCGATTGCTAATTAAAAGCAGAGTATCATCAGAATGTATTGAATCCATGAAACTATGCATCATAAATGCCAGCAATACATGTAAACAAGTGAAACAAAAACAATGGCCAGATGAGTCACTGCAGTAATATGCGTCCAGAATCTATTTTTGAGCCCATCCCAGACTACAAGTAAAATCTGGCCTTGAAATTACCTTTTCAAGCTCCTCCAGTACAGCTTTTGCCACATCATTCTTTTGCTCGAAAAGATCGTCCAGATTCATTCTTGGAACTATGGCCCGAACAACTATTTATCAGAAAAATAAAAGTGTCAGCTTATACTTCAGAGAAACAGTACCAAATAACTAAGTTCAGTATTACTAATTCACCGTCGAAGACGTAGGCCTGAATTTGCTGTTGGGGATTCTGCAACTCATAGAATGCATCATCAGCATTTTCCTTGACAACACGATACTGAATTTGTGCAAATCAGCTGGACGAAGACATTATCCTGCAAAAGGGAAGGTCGGAAGGACGTCATCAGTTGATTCAACATGAAACAAGCATCATAGACAAATATTTCACTTCATCTGTCAACAGGCTACACAGCTGGCCCAACACAAGGTGGCATATGCGATTAACAATATTCTTCCAATATCTCACAGCCCGACACTAATGTGGGGGGAAACCAGCGAACCTTGGTCTTGGTCTCGACGCGGTCGTCGAGGGACTGGACGCGGGTGGTGAGAGACCCCGCGACGCACTCCCCGGCGAAGGGGTTGAAGAAGTGGAGGCCCGGCTCGGCGAGGCGGACGAAGCGCCCCCACTTCTCCACCACCGCCACGCTCGCCTGGTCCACGCACCCGCAGAACACGAAGAACGCGCGCGCTCACCATCTCGGTCCTCCCTCGGCTCCGGCCCCGGCGGCGGGGAATCCGGCTCGGCCCTCGAACGGCGTCGCGTCGGCGTGGGGTGGGGCGGGGGATCCCTTCGATCTCGCGCCGGCACCACCGCCCTTGCCTTCGTGGCCCCTTTGTTCTCCGCTTGCGACTTGCGAGCCTCCAACTCGAACGATGGGCTTGCCTGGGACTAGTAGAACTCATCATCTTCCATCCAGTCCATCGTATTAATATCGGATCCAGGACTAAAGTACTCCAAGTCAAAAATATGCCACTGAAAGTCTCAATCGTCACTAAAACTCGCACCGACGTCGTTCCTTTTATCCCGATTCCCAGTTGTTAACTCCAACCGGAATAAAAAGGATCTTTTATTCCGGTTGGAATTTTCAACCGGGACTAAAGATCTCGAAATCTTTAGCCCCCTCTCTCCACTTATCCTCTCCTCTCCCTTATCTCATGCAGCAGTCTCTCTTCTTCCTAATTTCTCTCCTCCTCTCCCTTTCTTCACTTATCCTCTCCCCTTCCTTATCTCGTGCAACAATCTCTCTCCTTTCTTATTTCTCTCCTCCTCTCCCTTTCTTCTAGGCAGAGCGGACGGCTCGCGAGCAGGCGGCGTCGCGGCGTGGGCGGCCGGCCTTGGGTGGGTGGTCACGCGGCGCGGGCGGGTGAGCGGCGCGACCAGCATAGCCGGGTCCATTTTTTTTATGTTTTTAAAAATTTTTAGTCCCAGTCTTTAGTCCCGGGACTAAAGAACCCCTTTTATCTTGAAAATTTAGTCCTGGATAGATTTTTGGAATCTTTGACCCCTACCAACCGGGACTAAAGGTCCATTTTCCACTAGTGATACCAAATTACCCATAAAACCAATATTTTGAAAATACACACAACATATGCTGTGAAAATCCAAATATAACCAGACTAAGTTGGTATATTGAAAGTGGAAGATTTTGACAGACCAAGGGAAACATTTGCAAAAGTCTTTTGAGTTTCACTCCTCCTGCCTGACCATGTTCATCCATTCATTTACAGCCGAAATCTAGTTTTAAAAAACTACTGCAGACAAACATATCTTGCTTGGAATTTAATATTGTGTCAGTGGCCATAAGCTCCGTAAGTTATAACTCTCTGGCATGCACACTCTTGAAAATCGTAAGGATTTTGCGTTAAGCTCAAAACCACACGTTTCTTACTAGGTATCATGCTAAATTGATGAATTCTGCCCAAGGCTAGCAAAAACCGGTGGATAGAATCATACTGGCAAGTGGTTGATATAACCACGAGATATGCAAATGAACGAACAGATTTTTGTATGAAGAAACAGAAACCTGGCACATGACATTTGGTTGTTGGGCAGGTTCAATTGATGAATTTTCTCCTATCATTACACGTAAAATGCAACCAGGAAAACTACAACCTCAAATACCACGAGAAGTCACAACAGAAGCATGAAGGGAAGCCCAAACTACTGACAGTGTAAGGTACATACCATTACTGCGATCCACACCATCCCAATGACGACCCGGCTTTATGCCATAACGGTTTGGAGGAGGATCCACTCCACACGTTTCAGCCAGCTGTGACTAGGTATATTCTGTGGAACTATGAAGCCAGATTCTTTCATCTTTTCGTCATCTCCCAAGTCTTCTATAAGAAATTCTGGATCTTTCCTCTGCCATGCATTAGCACAAATATCAGCCATTATCCAGAAGAAATGAACAAAGTGTTTGACAGGTTCAACCAAGACACTCCAATCAAAAGCTGCATTACTGGTTAGTGCAGTTACCTTGACAAGATGGGCCATAGGATCACCCCATCGGATTCTGTTTTTTAGCATAGAGTCAAGCTCAGGGTCATCCCTACAAGGAGAACAAGCTCAACGTCAAATACATGCAAGATAAGTTTGGACAGAAACACACCTAATTACACAAAGAATTGAGAAAAACACAGGTAGCACCATCTGCCGAGTACCTTGTTCGAGCAAATGGTTTACTCTTCTCCGCTTCAAGCTCTTTTATTCTAGCCTCAGCTTCTCGCTTCTGCACCAATCCTTTACCCCATTCTATATGCATTTCCTGCCAATAAGTACAACAATGGTCATTGAAATCTAAAAGCAGGAACTTTCTTTTGATTAGACATAGTTACAACTAGTATGGGAGAGGACAAATTTGTCATAACACCAGCAAGAAGCTTCGAGTCTGTTCTAACTATAACACTTATATGTACTAGGTTCAGTAGGTGTACAAATATGTTGATTAATATGTAATTGGATATCCTATTGTACATAGGTTCTCTCATATTAAAGCTTACTTAATACTCGTGCTTATAAAAATTGCACTTCACAGTAGAGGTGGAAGGAGTAGAGGTGGAAGGAAAGATAAGTTTCTTGACAGGATTCAGTTTCTCAGGGGAAAAAAAGCAAGTCAGAAATATGTCCTAGCTAACACAATATCAAGGCTCAAGACAGATAACTAGTGGAAATTGTGTTCCCTAATCTATACACTATGGTAGAATCACATTGGAAATTCCATGCACCATAGAATACTTCAGAAGATAGGACACAGATGACTAGAATAGAATATAGAGATTCAAGAAGAACAGCTATCTACCTTCGGCTTCTCAGATTCCTTTGCCTTGCGCCGCTTCTCTTCTTCACTTATCCGCTTCCCTGGAAAACATCACGATGTTAATGCAAGAAACTAGCACGGCTATAAACAGACAATAAAATAACCAAAACAAGCTGTGCATACTGCATACTCCGTACCTTCCTTATCTCGGAATACATTCCAGCCTTTGCCCCTTTCCCAACCAGTGAGGGATCCTGCGCTGCAAACCTAATAACAAAGCAATAAACGAATATATTACAAATCTAAACCAATAGGCAAGCATCTCTATTCTTAGATGTGAGTCACCACTTACTTGAGCATCTCATCCTCCTTAATCTTTCTGATGTCCTCTTTAACTTCCTCTGCTGTCATCAGTCCAGCTTTCCTCGTCTGTTTTGGCTCCTTCCTTTTTACCCTTCCTTGGGGAAGAAAGATCTCTCTCCTTACGAGGAGGAGATAAATCATCTGATGCAAATTTGCGATCCTTCCTTGGTGGTGACATGTCCCCATCATCTGGACTTCGCCCCAGATTTCTCCTTCTTGGAGGTGATGGATCATCCACCTTTGTAGAGTCCTGGTGCTTCCTCCTTCGTGGTGGTGATAAATCTTTTGGCACCTCCGAGTCATGCCGTGTCGGTCGCCGAGGTGGGGATGTGCCTTTGGGCTCCTCTGAGTCATGCCTCATGCGCCTCCGTGGTGGCGGCATGTCCTGGGGCTCCTCCGAATCATGTCTACGCCTCCATGGCAGCGAGAGGTCCAGAGGATCCTCCGAATCATGTCTCGCACGCCTCCTTGGCAACTCGAGGTCTTGGGGCTCCTCGGAGTAATTGCGAGCCCGTCTCCTCGGAGGTCAAGACTAGAAATTCTAGCGTGGCGTTGGCGCGCCCTCCATAAGATTAGACCAGCGTGATATATCTATACCTAATATTAAAGTGCGGTTATTTCTTCCAAGCGTCATGTTCATTTTGCAAAAAAGTTCCTCAATTTTTTCGTAATCAACCCGCAGTCCTTAGAATATGTCTTGATAATTTTACAAAAAAGTCCCTCCATGTTCTATCCACCCACCCTACCCGTGCTGTAACACACTAAAAAAAAAAATCAAAGGCCCAGCCAGCCCAACCCTTTTCCCTGGCCCGTTGCCCCCCACCCATCTTATCCAGACCGGTCCTCTCTTCCTTCTCACGTTTCTTCCTCCTTCCCTGCTCTCCCATGGCTTCCCCTCCCTAAATCCCCTCTCTACAGCAGCAAACCCTTGGGGGGAACTAGCAAAACGGATCGAGGACAACAAAAGGAGCAAGAAAGGTGCATCTTCCATGTAGATCAGTCCTTTCCCCATATCTTCCCGCTGCCCTAGGGTTTGGGGAACGACCAAGGTGAGGTGAATCCACTTTAGATCTGCTAATTGATGTTTTTAGGAGGTTCTTGGTCCTGAGGATTAGTGGATTTGTTGGGGAAAACACGGTTTGAAGGTCGATTTAAGGTGTGCTGTCCTGTAGCTCGGGCAGTGCTGATGTCCTTGTAGTTTTGGCGACCTAAACGATTTCTCCTCCAAAAGTGGATCATACAAAAGTTGTAGAGAATTATGAGATGTAACTGCTGTCCAAGTTTCATATTTTTTGGTGGAGTATACCTTCAGTTATTGAATATTGTTTGGACGCTGTTTCTGAATGTCCAGATTTTTGACAGCAGATGTTCAGAGATGTATTAGATGATCTTAAGGATGGAATTCGTGGAAACCCATAATAACAAAGTTTTAGGTTTCTCAGAGATATATGTCCTGACAAAATTTTAGAATTTTTGGACAAGGGGTTTGGGAGATATGAATTTTTGTATGCTGCTGCCTGAAATTTCAGACAGATTCTGTACTTCACATTCAACTGCAGTTTTACCCCTCTTTGGATTATGCTAAAAATAAAGGATCTGAACAAAGTTGTAAGATTTCTCCCTTAGTTTTCTAAGATGTATTTGCTTGCTGTCATATCTTTTGTAGTTCTAAAGATACAAAAAAGTGAAGCAGCACTGCTGCGGTTAACCTAGGTGATGTTTACCATCGTCTCTTGTTTGACGGGTTGGGCTATATGGGTGCTTTACTTGCTGTGTGCACATGGTTGTTTGAGGATATGTTCTGATCTTATTGTGTCAAAACAGGTGGTAACGCTCCGGATCACGCTTAGAGCGGCTATCTCCTTCTTTGGGAGGCAAGTAACGTAGCGGTGGTTGCTACAAGCTTTAATCTGCTATTTTTGCTACCTCCACCTTAAATTTCAGAATGATAACTTATCCAATATCATCCATTCAATTACAAGTTTATGCACATCTTACTGTTGTTATTACATATGCCTTGTTCTTTACTTTATAACTTGGTAATGGCTCTTGTTGGCATAATTATGATGAGGTTTATGTTGTCAAATGAGGAGAGACTTATCTGGTATATGCGGTGTATACTCTCTTTGTGCGATCTGTCTTGGCATTGCATTTCATTGCATCACAATGCATGGCATATGGAGTTAATTCGCCGCTTGATAGCCGCGACCGTACCGGTACAGCATCGTTTATTGGGCATAACGGTGCAGCTTCATACTTTGTTGAGTATGAAGGCAGGAGACATGGCATTTGCATTGCATTTGCATTTAGGGTGCTATCGGTTTTCTATGGTATTTGTTTGGCAGTGGTGGTGAGAAGTGAATTTTCTCCAAGGTTTGGTGACGAATTGGTTTTATTTATGTATGGGGGTGTGGGAGTTATTATTATTATTATTCATTGAGGAGATACACTTATTGATAATAGTTAAACCATGGTCTAATGAACTTGTAGTTTAAATAGCTTGTTAAAGCTAGTTACTTGCTGAGATTTTATATCTCACCCCTATTTTTTTGTTATCCTCTCAGGTACTTGATGGATGGATGCTTTGCTTGGGGGTTGGGAAGTAGCAGCACGTCACACACTTCTCTTTAATCAAAATCCTCTAGTGTGATACTGTAATATTTAAGTCCTTCTCTATGAGAGTCTATTTGTTACTTAATGATGGTCAAGCTTTGTTAAACCTTGCCTTAATCGTTTGAATATCATGTTAGGATCTTTTATTTATGCTAGTATGCTTTATCTATTTTCATATCTTATTGTTTCTTGCTTCCGCGGTGTTCCTGATTTAGGGAAGATGCTGTAAAAATCTGTCCCTTTTGTCCGGTGTGGCTTAGTAGCATCCTAAGGTGGCGTTTGTTTTTCTTGGGGTGTTACACGTGCGCTTCTCCTCCAGTCCACCGCCGGCCCTCCTTCTGCTATCCGTGCCCTCCTCCTCCGGTCCGCTGCCGGCCCCCTAGCCATCCACCGGCAAACTATCAGCCCTCGTAGGCAAACTATCGAGCACATGGTGTGCATGTCCTATGAGCATGTTATTTAAGTGATTTCATCTTAAACTTCATGCTATTCACCTCAAATCAACAAACACATCCATACCATTCTTCTTCTCATTTATCATGCTTAGTAGACATACATTTTAAGCCCCTACTTGCTTGAGACGAACAGATAGACAAGTGCTCTGGTATGACAAAAATATTAACCCTGCGTATTGAAATAATCTGCCAATGTAATCAGGAGCGAAACTGGAACCCATGCACATCCTTACTCATCATGCATTCAACCCCATTCATAAAATAAGTGAAATGAAGCAAAAAGGGGATGAGCACGGGAACAGTTACCTGTGAGCTCACTATGACCGGATAAGGACAGAAGAGGAGGCTGTTGTGCCAGGGATGTTGCTGCTGTGCTGATGATTCATTCACTGTCTCTGCTGATTCATTCATTCATTGTCTCTGTTGATGATCCAACGCTATCTGCTGATTCATTCATTCATTGTCTCTTTTGAGGAATCAACGCTATCTGTTGATTCATTCATTGTCTCTTTTGAGGAACGCTATCTGCTGATGATTCATTCATTGTCTCTGTTTCTGTGGCCATGCAATGAATTATTACGTGCAGTAACTCACTGTGACGAGCTGGTTAATCAACCGGCCGCGTAGCTTAATCCGTGTCTCGTCCCATCATGAAGCCATCACTCAATTGGCCACGGACGGACACAGGCTGCTGGTATCTGGTCTCGCCTGCAGCCCAGACCCAGCCCACGTGGATGAGATACATCAGCTGCGTCACTCGGTGACTGTGACCATCGATCCATCTCGCGTTCCCGGCCATCTCCAACCGCCAGCCATGCCGGCGAGCGGCTCGACGCAGGCGCTGGCGCCGCCGGCGCACCGGGGCGGCGGCGGGGACCCAGCGGCGGCGGAGCACCCGCGCTGCCTCCACCACCTGCTGGAGAGCGTGGCCGCCGAGGGCGCGCCGGAGGCGGACAGCAGGCGGCTGACGCGGCTGCTGGTGAACGTGACGGTGGACCGGAGCCTGTGGCCCGTGCACCTGGTGCTGGGCGCCGACGCCACCGTGGCCGACCTCGTGCGCGCCGCCGTCGCGGCCTACGTCCGCGAGGGCCGCCACCCGCCGATCCACCAGCACCCCGGCGGCGCGGCCGACGGGTGCGAGCTGCATTTCTCCAAGTACTCCCTCGAGAGTACGTGCACGGACAAACTCAAGCTTGGATGTTCGTTCTTGAAATCTGAATTATAAATTGCCCTAGTTTTAAAACTGATCGATCTTGGTTCTTGGGGGATTTTGGACAGGTTTGAGGCCCGAGGAGAAGGTGCTGGATCTGGGGTCTCGCAACTTCTTCCTCTGCGCCCGGAGATCCGCAGACGCTGCTTGAGCTTCGGATTCCATCGAGCACATGCGTCGCCGCCGTTGTAAACTAGTAGTAGTAACGTCAGGTCGAGGCACCTTCATTTGCCTTCTGAAACTAAACTTTGTAGAGAATGGGTGGATATGTTGTTCTCATGTGAGTTGTTGTGCTCAAGCTAGCTATTTCCTGGCCTCTGTTTACCTGATGCTTGCTAGTGGCTCCCGCGAGACGTGTCGGTCATGGAATGGATGGACCTCTAGCGGGAATAAAGTTGTGGGCAGGCGACGGCCGGTTCGCTACGAACACGACGCGCCGCGGGCGGCAGTTTCCCGCTGCGATCGCCATCAGCGAATACTAGTTTCGTTGTTCTGTATCTGAGGCCGTGCGGTTGCGCCGCTCCGGCCGCCGACCGCGAGGGCTAGGTTGCCCGGCGCGTGTCGCCTGCCTCCATGTAAAACATTTCAACTTTTTCTACTTTGTAACACAAAAAATGTCATCTACCAATTGAGCACAGCTCGGTTGGTTATAGCTGTTGTGGCCTCTGTTCTTCACCTGAGTTGTGCTAAAACTCTTCCTGGCCATTGTTCAGCAGCGGCGCCATGGGGCCGTGAAAAAAGAAAAGGCTTTTCAGCCTGGCCCAAAAAAAGAGGACGCGTGGCTGGGGGAGGTTCAGGATCAGGGTTTTCCGGCGAACAGGCGGCGAGGTTCTAAGGAGTCTGGAAGAAGAAGACGATCCAGTGCGAGGATCATTGCAAAAATTGGCCAGTTGAATGTAAGTGTCTCCCCTCCCCAAGTCCCCATACCTAATGCGCGCCTTCTCTTTTAGACCATGATCGAAATCGACGCCATGCATCCATACAGATTTCAATGGAATTGATTCCAGGGTTAATCTTTAATCTTTTAGATTACATACTGCCGTCTCTTTATGGATTCTAGAGTTAATCCGTTACATTACCTACTGCTCAATGGATATTCTGGAATGTAGATTTCGTATTCGCAACATCCTCGGTACTAAATCCAGCCCTTTTCCCCTTGAGGTCTGAGAAACTTGTTAGATCATCCTCGGAGAATTCGATCACTGCGACGGTGTCCAATAACACCGTTGATGGCCCATTGAGCTCTTTACCATTCAGCGAGGAGGATCTTGTGGCAGATCCTGCCGACTCTGAATCTGCGCAAACCCTGCAAGAACCGGATGTTTCATCATCTAAAGAATCAATCACTGCTAGTGCAAGTAATCACCTTCATCTATTGGGCCTCTCATTTTGTTCCGACATCCCCAGAATTGGTAACAGGAATTTTACATAAGGAAGGATTGTAAGGGATATTTACACATGTATCCTGACCTGGGCAGACCGTTTCAAAGCTTACAGCATGCTGAAGCTGCTATCGACCACCATCTTGATGAACGGCGGAAATGTAAAGTTTCTGGACTTCATTCTACCTTCATTTCTCCATTGCAAGCATTGATAAGTAATATTTAACCAGGACAACCTATGCATCTCTCCTTATAATTGAGTCCCTGTTTGTGGTGATCGTATCAGTAAATTGATTTTGTGGTCTTAGTTTTGGGGTATAGAAAGCTCAAGAGTTGATTAGGAAAAACAGGCTACAATAGTTTGAAGTTCTATTCTGAACCAGATAAAGTTAGCAAAGTAAGGTTTCTTTTAACTACGTTTGCCTGGGAGTAGATAAACTCAATAGATTTAAGTTGTAATTATTTAATGTAATGCATAAAGATTAAAACCCACCCAGGGTCCTGCATGGATCTATTTTATTCTTAATTCTAACATCCACTCAATGCTGTGTTCCTTAATATGCACCAGCTATTTTCTCCCTGAACAAAGACCTTTAATTTCAGGAATCACAGCACATGATCTTGGCATATCTTTATCTAAGGAAAGCATCTTGACATATGACTAACAGGCCGGTTGAAGAACAAAAGACTTCCAGCGCGCCAAGGCCGGTTGAGAGCTGATCGAGGCACCAGGATTCTTCTCTTTTCGGATGGAATCGGAAGGAGAAGCGGCACGAATTGCTAACTGCAGAGAGTGAAGGGCAATTTCTTCAGGTTTGTTGTTGGCCGGCCAGAGAGTAGTTACTCTTTACCGGGTCGGAGCAAGCTAGCAGTAGTTGCAATCGGCCTTTGGACGGCTCGGCCCGGTCCAGATGGGAAGGATGGCAGATGGGTGGTGGCCGCCGCCGTTGATCCTCCACCATGCGGCGAATACTATTCATCGCATGCGATGATAGTCCGTTTGTCGGCTGAAGGCGTACGCATAGTAGCAAGTCGGCCCTAGGCTTTAATTATATGAGTGCTTTATTTGGCTCGTTGCAGCTTCATGAGTACTACTTCGCGTTGAGGAACATTGATCATATTAGTGATGCAAATGCCACATTGATGTTATTGTCCAACCGCACTAAGGACTTGTGGAAGAGCCCTAAGGGAACAGTGATCCGAATTGAGTTACTCGTAGTAGTGGTTGTCTTCCTGCAGTTATTCCTTGTCGCCTGCGGGTCCCGTCGATGTCGAACCAGAAACTTCTTCATCCAGAAAGGTGTATTCGGTGCATACACCTTGTCCTCCTCCCTGGTATCCTACACATTAGGTTCAATGCAGTCTTCGGCTATAAAGAGCGGCATGTACTCATTGTGGGCAGTATTCCTGTCCATCCTCTTTGGTTGTGCTGACTCTATCACAACTTATAGTCTCACCGACAACAGCCAGGTCATGAGACAATTTTTCTAGTTTCTTCTCGGGTACGCATACGTGTGCATGATTGCGAGAACTACACTGGATGGCGGGTCATTTTTCAGAGTGTTCTCGTTTTGTTATCTGGTGTCCGTCTCTTCCATGTATTTTATACAAAGATTAGCTGCATGTCGAATGGCAAGCAAATCATGGTTCTTAAATAAAATGGTTGCTGGCTACATGTATCAGGAGCACACCATGAGCAGAGAAGCTTATGATCCAGCCACCATGACAGGTTACCATTATCTCGTGGAGTGCAGGCTGTACAGCACATATATTGGTCGTGCGTATATTGGTGATGGAAAGTACGAACACATTTTAGAAGTGACGCTTCTGATCCAGATATCATTAACCTAGACAAGGTGTGGCGAAACGACGATCTAAGCCCTGATCTTAAGGATGCATGCCTTTCCTTCTCCCTTTTCCATATGTTACATAGACGTTTCTTCGGGTTTGAGTGCGGTGAATCATCGCAGCTCAAGACACGTGATCTTGTCTTCTAAGGGGCTTCTCGCCAAGAAGAAGAAGGAGAATGACGATGGAGGGGCCAACGCCGCAATCGACTATGACTGTATTTTCAATGTGATTGAGATTGAGCTGGCTTTTATGTATGACTTCTTCTTCACCAAGTATGCTGCCATTTATTATGGAAGTTTTATGATGCGATATGTGCTGCCACTTGTCTTAAGGACCTTAACGGTTGTAACAGCCTTCCAGACAGCTCGAGGCCTGCTGCGGCCGCCTCCTAATAAAGGGATGGAGGGTTCTGTCATCGTGTACACCACAGCAGCTGATATTGATCTCACCGTAGCTATACTTGTGTGCATCTCTTTCCTTCAAGTGGTGCAGGTGATGTACTACTGGACGACCATTGCAGCTTTATTTGCTCGGTAGCCGCCTGCTTAATTATTGGATGGCCATTTGCACATGGCTTGGTGGTGGTGGTTCTCGATAGATCCGCCCGATTCGATGGTGATGCTCAAGCTGGTTATTAGGATGGATGCATTCTTCCGCTCTTGCAGACATCGCTGGTTGCTGACTTGCCGCTGCCCGGATCCCGTGCTTGCACACGGTGCAGTGTTGGAGACGACTGGCAGCCGGCACCCGCCAGTGTTACCACGACGAGTGTTCCTGCTTTCGCTCTTTTCCAAAGAAAAGAGGCCAAAGTGGATCTGAAAGAGATTTTCATGTTCACTGCAATCTACTGCTAATTTTTTAGTTAGTGAACCAACATCTATCAGCTCCAGATATTTAATTATATAAGGTCTTCTGTCATGTAGTCGTTATGGAATTCTCGTAATAATCTTGTTTTTCAGCAGCAGGGGTATTCGAGCAACATGGAAGTATGGCGCAAAATGTGGAAGGAACTCCCAGTGCAAGCACGGCTCCAAGTGCGATCAAACAGATTAAATAAAGTGAGTGATGTTGCAATATGCCGATCGCTGAAATTGATATCTGTGACAGCCTACCAGCTGACAGCAAGCATTTTCTACGATTGGAATGGATCCGATTCCATCCACGCCGGAAGAGCTGATGTTGTTATCATTGTACTGATACTAGCATGCATTGCTTTGCTTGAGTTTCTCCAAGTGTTGCTATATTGGAGCACCATTTGGGGCAGAATATACTTTGTTTGCCATTATGTTCGGGAACAAGCAGTGAATTCAAGGGGAAGCATCTGCACGAAACATTTTTTAAAATCTGCTGCATAAGATTCAGGAAGATAATTCTTACTAAGATTATCGGTGCATCCACCTCAAGGTCAAGGAAATGCTACTACAAAAATAAGCTTGGGCAGTACTCCTTTTGCTTGAATCAGTGAGCAACAAGTACAATCACCTTCCTTGTAGGTTAAGGTTTAGTAGGTTTATGAAACGAAATTGCGGCCTTCTATTGGCTCCAGACTTTGAGCACCTTTGTACCAGCAACAAAGACATTATTCATGCAAGATATATCCGCAAGGGGCATGGGAAACCTGCAGCTGTCAAGTTACCTGCAGAGGTCAAAAATGCACTTGTCCATTCCCTATGCTGTCAGACTCGGGAATCAGCTGCTACCAGGGTAAGGAGAATCAGACGCACATCATTTTGACTTGGCACATTGCAACATCTTATTGCGAGATGGCAACATTGAAATGTCTTTCTCCTAGAGCTGGGGGAGAACTCAAGTTACATCTTGACTTGCCACGATACTATCCAAGTACTGTGCATACCTGGTGGTATCAGCACCAAAGTTGCTTCCTGGGCACCACTATGATACAAGCCTTGTGTTTGACGCAGTAGCAGTGGAAGCAGCGCGGTTTCTGCGAAAAGCGGAAGACAAGCATGAGGCCATGAAATGTTTGCCTGAATCGACAGAGACGTCCATCTTTCGGAAGGGCGTGAAACTGGGGAGGCAACTCGAGGAGATGGAGGATGACAAGCGTTGGAAGGTGCTCGCGGATTTTTGGGCGGAGATGTTGCTCTACGTTACTCCATCAGATAATGTGAAGGAACATATCGAATTCCTGGCAAATGGAGGGGAATTTCTCACACATTTTGTGGGCGTTGCTCACCCACGCTGGCATTCTAGACAGGGATCAAAGGAATGTATTGGACATAGAAAATGCAGAGACGTCTGGCCAGCCTAGCTTCTCCTGGACAGGGATCACCATACAGCAGCCCATGTACAACCCGGGCTACCCCGGCCACCTATGCCGCAAATCAATCGGCAACTAGTAAGTGTTTCCCCTTTAGCTTTTCCAAAGAGGCTGAAGTGAATTTGCAAGTAATTTTCATGTTCCCTAAATCTACTGCTAATTTTTTAGTTAGTAACTGAAACCATCATTTTCTTTCCTTTCAACAGCAGGGATGATGGTCCAACAACAGGCAAACTCGGTGCAAAATGTGGAAGGAATTCCCAATGCAAAAGCACTGCTCCAAGGGTGATTGAATAGTAGCAGGTGCAGTCATAAGTTGTGTTATATTTTGCCACATATATATCACAACTGAACCCATTTACTCTGGAAAACTTGCAGATTCTGGGAAAGATCTGCTACCTTGATCCAATAAAACATTCAGAAAACCCTGATAACTTCTTCCTTCTTCGGCCTTTTAATTGTTCAAGACAGTTGTTATCCTGGTGTGATTTAGTAGACCTTAAGTCAGTAGTGACTTTTCGTTACTCAAGTGTGTGCTTGGAAGGATGCTCAAGTGTGCGCAATGCAAGTACGTACTTTGGTCAGTGCTTGCCGCTGTACCACCGTTGCTTCTTTTCATGTCTGTTTCAGTTTAGTTTCGGACAGATTAAAATACCCTTTATCTCTTTGGTAAAGAAATTGCCCTTCACTCTCTGCAGTTAGCAATTCATGCCGGTTCTCCTTCCGATTCCATCCGAAAAGAGAAGAATTCCTGGTGCCTCGATCAGCTCTCAAGATAATTGCACCGCCATCCACCAACACCTTGTTGGTTGTTCTAGTGTTTGTAGTAGTTCAATTCAGAGTGTTGATGATCATTCTCGCGTCACTGACGCAAATCAGTGCAAGCAGCAAGATGGGAATAATCCAGCATATATTCCAGCTCCCTGTCTGATCTGCAGCCGATAGCTGCTGTCTCCAAACACGGCTAAGGCCTTTCAATTTTTCAGTAGAGTCTTCAGAATATTATCTACAGTTTTGTCTTCAACCAAGTAAAATGTTTACCAAGTAGGCAAATTAGAAGGAAAAAAAAATCATCCGGGTATGCTCTTTTTTTTAAAAAAGAAACACGTAAGCGAGTTGTGAGAAAAGGGGCTCCATCACTTGCGACCGCGTAAGCGCGTTGGTTGTTGGCGACCGCGTAAGCGTGTTGGTTGTTGGGAAAGGCGTGTTCACCTGATAATTAATTAACGCGTGGGGCTTGTGGGTGGGAAAAGCTTCCCGCAAGTGTATGGTATTTGTGCTAGTGAAGAAGAAAATTAAAAGATTTAGGATAAAAATAAAAATATTTACGGTAAGATTGTACAGGAGGAATATATAAGCGTCCCTAGCGACTCCATCATTTGTATGAAAATCATAAAGAAAAAAATTAGGGCTTGGTCTCGGGAGTCGGGAGGTGCAGTTGGGGAGCGAGTGGCAGCGCGAGGTGAGCAGAGGAGGTGTCGGAAGAGACCCGCTAGCTTTTTATCGCCTCAGTACCCAACAATCGGTTTGGCACAGGGATCTTGCGCGCTTAGAGTTGCTGGGCATGAAGTGGGTGTGGGACCACCATTTCACTATCAATATTTACGTACCACGTAGCTAGTATTTTGTTGGTTTCGTACAAAGCTGCTGCTTTATGCCTGTACGAGTTACGTGATAGGGAGGCTGGAATGATGGCCAGCTGGTATATATGTTCGCGCTGCTTTGAGGGGAAATAGCCGCGTGCTGAGGATCGGAAGCGACCCAGAAGGCCAGAAACTAAGGTCATTGATGGATGCGTGTATCCTGGTTAAATAAGACTCTGTTTGGCATGACTCCAACTTCGTGTGGAGCTGCTCCACTCCTGAACTCCACATGGAGCCAGCTCCGCTCCAAAACTTCAGAACAAAAATGGGGTGTTTGGCTAGATGGTGCTCTCAGCTCCAAAAAAGATCGATTTCAGTGTGGATTGCCATTGTTGCCCCCTAATTAAGGCCCCACTTATCATCCTCTCTATCCCATCTTGTTCTTCCCCCTTTTCCATTGCACTGTGCTGCACACAGGAGACCCTCCACGGGTGGCGGGGTGGGTGGCGGGCTGGGCGGCGGGGTGGGCGGCGGGCTCGACGGCGGGCGGCGGGCGGCGACGGGCGACGGGTGCGGCGACGGGAGGCGGCGGGCGGCGGCGGGTGGCGACGGGAGACGGGTGCGGCGATGGGAGGCGGCGACGGGCGATGGGCTGGGCGGCGACGGGTGACGACGTGCGACGGGCGCGGCGGCGGGTGGCGACGGGCGACGACGGGCGACGACAGGCGGCGACGGGCGTGGCGGCAGGCGGCGGCGAGTGGCGGGTGGCAACGGGCAGCGGGCGTGGCGACGGGCGATGACGGGCGGCGGGCGGCGACGGGCAGCGGGTGGCGGGCGACGAGGCTGGCCGGCCACGGGGGCGGCGACGGGCGGGGCTCTGGCGACGAGTGGGGCTCGAGAGAATAGAAGAGAGAATATAATGAAACGTTTTTTTGTGTAACCAGTGGCATTGGTGGGTAATTACCCACCAACTCCACAAGGAGGTTCAAAAGAGAGGTTTCTGGAGCAGCAAAAGAGGTGCTCCAAAACTCCACCTCCATTTGCACTACAGCTCCATGAAGTTGGCAACTCCATGGAGTTTTGGAGTTGGGGTGTTTGGCTGAATTTTTTGATGGAGTTGCTGGAGTTTAGGAGTGGAGCCGTGCCAAACAGGGCCTAAATTAGACCACCAACCAACCCGTGCTCCCGCACGTACTAATGTTTTTAGAAGCTATTATATTTAAAAATTATTTAGAAATTAAACTCCTAGCTAATCATCAAAATTGTTTACCTACTACTCTCTTATTTTTTGAATACTTCAACATCATACTTATATTGATATGTACCTATCTTTATCTAGTTGTGATTGATTTTTAATTAATAATTACTCTATGCACTTTTTCATCTATATTCATACTTTTTCTATTTTGTATCGCACCTCCAATCCTCCATACATTATGTTTAGCATATATATACAAATCAATATTTTTCATCGATTCCTTACATACATGTATAAATGGTCTAAATGGTGGGACTCATCATGTGTATATAATTTAACTTTTGAATAGGCACCGCTCCTGCCAATTTTTTTGAAAAAAAATATACTTTAACGTAGTATTTTTATATTAACAATAACATAAATAGGTGTTGACGCCAGATTTCGACACGAGTAAAATCGGCGTTAGAAGAGGAAGAGATTAGGAGATGCGGCGAGATACAAGGGCGACGATTGGAAATCGGCCGATTGGTGCTGCAGTCAAGGATCGATTGGTTGGTGCTACAGTCGAGGATCGGTTGATTGGTGCTACAGTCAAGGATCGGCCAATTGATGCTACAGTCGAGGATCGGCCGATTGATCCTTGGAGTTCCACCTCACCCGACCCCTGAGGTTTGGGATCGGACGCGCCCGACCCTCCAAAGGAGGATCTCCGCCTTGTCCGACCTTAGTTTCCAGGGTCGGAGTGAGTCTGAACCCTCGACATGTGGGTCCTGATCGGTTACCCCTTGCCAAAGAGGTGATCGGCCGATTAGGAGGTTGGAATAGTTAGGCCGATGTGGGCTTAAAAAGGATTATGAAGATGAAGAGGGAATCAGCCCATGAAGCGCGTGATAATCGACCTAGTACGAATTGTACTTGTAAGTATTCGTTTTCTGTTTAAATTTAGGGATAGAGTTCTAGTCGGATAAGAAGTCATTTGTACGGGGCTATAAATAGCCACCCTTGTAGATCTGTAATCATCATCAACTCAATACAACAAACTACTATTTCCTCGTACCTACTTTCAAGCAGGCGACTTCGCCAACACTTTTTTCTCCTTTTTCACGAGTTCGTACGGGTCGGCGGGGCTGCATCAACTTGACCTCCGGCCGATCTTGTAAGTTCCGCTTATCGAGTAAATTCTAAGCTTTAACTTTGGGCGCATCGCTGTCGTTTCGTTTAGATTTATTCATCAGTTATCGATATTTACTAGAATTCTAGGTTTTACCTGTTGTTCTAGTTTTATCACCAATTATCCAGCTAGGAATCGGTAATTTCGGCTTTCATCTATACTTCTCTATCTAATCTATTTATTTTAGCCGATTAGATTTGTTCCTAGTGTTGCTACTGTAGCGTTGTTTAGATTACTCTAGCAGTTTTCTTTATAAACGTTGCCTGGTAATCGGTTGCATCATAGCCGATTTCTTTATTACGGCAAATCGGCCAATTCACTGATAAGCTTTCTCGAGATCGGAACCTTAGCCGATCGCAACCTCTGGGAACTGACACGTTTCTTTCCTTGCCAATCAACAGGTCAGATTGGCTGGCACGCCGCGCGAACCGCACTAGGGCGATCACCCGAACAGGAGCTAAGCAAATTCTCCCGGGTCGTGTGTCCGATGCTGGGAATTCGATCGGCCGATTTCTAGCGCCAACAATAGGTAATTTAGAATCATATATTAATTTACTTTTTGACGTATGATGCGCATGAAGATAATTAGATTAAGGTTATTTTTAATAACGACGTACGTGGGTAATATAGATAAATGGGTAATATAGATAAAATTTTAGAATGACATTTTAAGTTATGATTTATAATGATATGTGTTAGTAAATTGGATGAAGATTATAGGGTTACTTTAGATTATTTTTATAATAGTTGAGCTCGGTAATTTAGATATAGGTTTAGAGCTCATTTTTTAATATTTTCACAATGATAGTGGTGGGTAACTTTTTAGAAAATATAATAGATCAATGGCTATGATTATTGGAGTTTACAAGATTGGTGTTTGATGTTTTTATTTTTTATGAGAATTTGTCTCTTTCTTCTAGCTTGTCTTGTGGGAACTAATGCGGAGACTACATTGCTACAAAACTATTACCATAAGCTACCTCTCATTTGTTAAATATTCGAACACAATACTTATATAGATATATAGTTAATATATTTATCCAATTGTGATAGATTTTAGTTAGTAGTTACTCTATAATATTTTCATCCACATTTATAATCTTTAACTTTTCACATTGCATCGCAGGTATGCGCTTGAATTTGTTTAATGAACCCTAAGTTTGAGATACAATTTTAACATAGAAATCTATATTCACATCACTTTATATCTTTATAAATGGTGACACACATCATGCGTATAGACCTTAATTATTATATCGTATACCAATAGTGCAAGATATAGATAATTTAGAATCATATATTGTTGTATATTTTTAATTAAGGTTATTTGATTCAAACGTAGAGTTACCTCATGTTATTTTTAATAATGGCATATGTGGATAATATAGATGCAAATTTAAGGGGTCACTTTAAGTTTTTTAAGTAATAGTGGTGGGCAATTCAGTTGCAAATTAGGGGGGTTATTTTAAATATTGTTTATAATGGCATAAGTGTGTAATTTTGATGAAGATTAGGAGGTTGCTTTAGTTTATTTTATATAATGGCATAGGTAATTTATATATAGATTTAGGGGGTTACTTTAGGCAATTTTCATAATGGTACAGGTGTGTAATTTTTTAGAAAACATAATAGGTCTAATGGATATGATTATTTGAATCTATCGATTGATGGTCGGATGTTTTACTTTTTGTGAGAATTTCTAGAATTTCTCTCTTTTTCTAGAGTGTCCACCTAGGAATCCTAGGTGGCTTCACCTAGAGGCTTCAAAAGGAGTCTCCAATTATTACTAGTAAGATCCTTGACATCCATATAGCAGCAAATTGATGGCCAGTCCATGTGGTCACGTGCTTAAGTGGTCATGTGGTCATGTGCATCCCTATACACAAAGTGGTCATATAGCAAAAGTGGTCAATTGTTTATTTCCTTCTATCGTTTCCCCAAAACCTTTCCTGCACTCCTTTAGTCAAAACGACAGGACGACCCAATTTAACTGCTCTGCTGCTGCTTTCCCTCTCCACGATATGCACATTCTTCGAAGAAACAAGGTTCTCAGATAAACGAGCCAAGAATGAATAAATCCAGGTTAAATAAATCCTTGACATCCATATAGCAAATAGATGGCCAGTCCATGTGCATCCCAATACACAAAGTGGTCATGTGCATCTGAACCACTCAATTGTTTCTTTCATTCTATCGTTTCCACAAACCCAAAGTAGTTGAAACCTTTCCTGCACTTCTTTAATTAAGCATGCATCTTGTTCCTGGAGTGTAGTCACAACTCTTAAACAAGTGCCCTGCAAGATGTGTGCTTGCCTATTTAAGCATCTCTCGTCTTGTTGAAAGCAAGAGTACCATTACATTAGGCACCAGCAGGGAGGGGAAGACGTCCATTTTCCTCAGTTCACGCTAGAAGAGATGAGTAACCAGACGGTATGCACCTATGACCAAATAAAATATTATCTCTTGCAGCCATTTTTTTCTATCTTTTTCGCATTTAGTATGAGATTTTGGCCTTCAAAATGTCATTGTTCTAAACTATTTGGATTTGAATTCAAAATTCTTGAATACATTATTATATATGTAGAGTATATGTTTAATTTTAACTTGGAAGTCGAATATGACATGTTTAATAGAAATGTGGATATATTGGTAATATTGCTTTTAAGCAGGTGCCATTATTGTTACTATTTTAGAATTGTAAGTCCACTTGATTCATTTGTTCTCTACCAAACATAAAATTCTTGTATAGGTTAACGTCACTATGCCAGAAAACATTTCCACTTACGGTCAAAACTAATTTCTAAGTGCCATACAAGCCACAGCCAGTAGAAATGGTCTCTTTGCTGGCAGGTGCCACCCCTAACACAGACGATTTGTATTGACGGACGATTAGAAGGCCCGCATGCCCCCCCACCCGCAAAAAATTAGCACTTGTTGGTTATTGATTGATCGATGGTCGAAAATGGTTTTTAAAAATTGTGTTGATGGTGGAGACAATAGCGCTCACTATATGGGGGGGGGAGAACGGCACGGTTTCACTTCCTCGAATGATCAGCGACTGCAAAGACCGTATAACTGCTAGTTGCGATTTACTGCGATTTAG
>NC_028451.1:204230-323548 GCF_000263155.2 Setaria italica | reverse complement strand
GAGTTAAAATGGTATAACTTTTAAAGCATGAGATAACAAAAGTTAAGGCTGTTGTGTTGGAGGGGGCAAGTAGTTAGCTGTGCTCCTTATCAATCTGGTCAACAATATCCTGTACTTTATGGTTTCTCATTTAACTGAGTCATTTAAAATGGGGCCTCCTTGGAACATTTGATTTGAACTGAAAAAATCAACACTTGCATTGGGAAATAAAAACTTCCCATTTGTTTTTGTTTTTTTAAGAAACATAAAAAAGGAGTAGGAACAGTGATGTGTCAAATGACTAAAAACTCAAAATACTTTGGTAAAAAAAATTTGCACACTAGTAAATACCCAACCCCGAAAAAAACATTTTTGTAACGAAAAGGACCCCCCCTAGCAGTATAGCACAGGTGCAAAACGTGAACAGAGATCCCGAGGCCCCCCCCCCCCCCCCCCCCCCCCCCCAGCTCGCGGGCTGCCGACGCTCGCCCGCAGGCCCACCATGCAGCTTGCCGGCCTCCCTGCCGCTGCCTCTGCCAGCTCGCCGACCTCCCTGCCGGTGCCTCTGCTCGTCACTGCCCGCCGGCCTCCGGCGCTTGCCCGCCGGTCCCCCGCGTAGCTCGCCAGCCTCCCCGCCGCTGCCTTTGCCCGTCCCCGCCTGATGGTCGCCGGCGCTCGCCCGCAGGCCCTTGCGCAGCTCGTCGGCCGTCCCGCTACTGCCCCTACTCGTCACCGCCGTCAGCCGTCGGCGCTCGCCCGCAGGCCCCCCGCACAGCTCGACGCCCGCCCGCTCGTCGAAGCCGCACCCATCCACCGAAGCCGCCCACCGCTGAAGGATTTCTGCCGAAGCCGCGCCCACCGGCCGCCCGTCGAAGTCGCGTCCACCGGTCGCCACCCGCCGAAGCCGCGTCCCACCGGCCGCAGCCGCCACCCGTCGAAGCCACGCCCGGGCCTAACCCACCGGCCGCCCGGTTTCGCCCATCGCCTGGAGATAAGGATGGAGAGATAAAGGTAAGACTGGAGGGCGAAATAAAGATAAGACCGGAGGTTTCGCCCGTTGGAGAGATGCAGTGGGCTGTGCTGGCAGGCACTAGCATGACGGCTCCGGTCACCTTTATGCTGCCAAGTGCTAATTCCACCTATCAGCACGCTAATTTTGACGTGCTAGCACAAATTGTTTTTGGCGTAGTGCGTGTAAAGTTTGAGGTTAGCCTTTAGGTCGAGCATATGTAGTGCCAAACCATGTTAAGAATGCACCAAGTTCCTTCACGAACTGAATCATCAATTTCTTGTAAACATTTTTCCTTGTCTCATCTTTCTCGTCGGAGAACACCACTAGACGAGACCCCGCGGCGGAACTCCCAGGTGCTGACGAAGGGATGGCTCTCGCTCCGCTCCGCTCCCCGCGCTCCCCGCTGAGCTCCGCCCCCGGTCCCCACGACCACCCCTCACCGGCGGCCACTCCGGTACCGGTGACCACCAGCCCCACTTTGGGAGGATCCCCCTCCCCATCCCGAAAGCTCTCCCCCTGCGCGGAACCCTTCTTCCCCGGGGGGACATCCGGCGGTCGGGGCAAGCAGGTCCGCTGGCGGGATGAGTCCGGATCTGACTCGTCCTCCTACGGAGGCTCCCCGCGGCCGTCCTACCGCGACATCCTCCTATCCAGCCCGCCGCCCCCTCCACCAGTCAAGGCTCCTCCCCCATCCCACCCCACCTTCAAGCTCGCGCCTCCCCCGTGCCTCCTTCCCCCGGCAGGGGTCGTCGCCCCGGGGCCGCGAGGTGCCGGCCGCCGCCCCCTTGGGCGCCGCGGCCAGACCTCTGTGGCCCCCGGGCCCCCTCCAAGAGACCGAGCCCCCCCGGCTGTTTGATCTGCGGCCGCTCCTCTGCCCCCCTCCGATGCTGCGGCGGACGAGGGCTGGACTACGGCGGAGAGTCGCCGCACCCGGTCTAGGAGGCGTCGGCGTCAACGCCGAGCGCAGCGCCAGTTCTTGGAGGCCCTCAATCCTCGACCTGCGGCGAAGGGCATCCCGCCGGAGCTTAATGGTCGCTGCCTCAACTGCCTCTCCTTCAGCCACCTCATTGCCCAATGTCGTCGCCCCATCCGTTGCTTCCGGTGTCACGGGTTCTGGCACCTCGCCCGCGACTGCAAGCGGCCGCGCAGCCCGGCCAGCTCCGCCTCCTCCATCGTTGGGGACGAGCGCCGCTTTGTGCGTGCCCGTCGGGATTCCCCTCCGACGCCTCGCGGGCGCGACGCTGGCAGGCGCACTCCCTCACCGCTTCACCTTGGTACACGCTCGGCGGGCGCCCCGGCCCCCCGGTCGGTGGCAGGGGGTGGCAATGCTACCTCTCACCCGCGTGGCTCCCTGACCACGTCATCGCTGCAGCTGAACCCGCCGCGGCCCCCGCTTCGCGAAGGGCCGTCGGGTTCCGGTACCCCCTCGGAAGATGACATCGCCAACGAGCTCCTCATCGACGACTTCCCTCCCGGTCACCCGGATTGCCGCCCAGGGGAAGTCACCTGCTTCCTATCCAGAGATGCTGCCATGGATGCGGAGGAGGAGCGCCTTCGGTTTTCTCTATTGGCGGCGGCTCCAGGTGCCCCGGCGGATTTGCCAATTGAGGGCTTTCGCCGCGCGATCGCTGAATTGCCGGTGGCTGGGTCGGACAACTTCTCGGTGCGCCAATTCTGGCCTGAGAGTTTCCTGGTCTCCTTCACGTCGCAGCGCGCCAGAGACGCGGCTATGGATGCGCGGTTTGTGCAGGTTGGCGATCTCCGTTTCTCCCTCCGCCCCTGGACGCGGCTGGTCCGGGCGAACGCCGGCTCTTGCCTCTTTCGTGTGTCTCTAGAGCTGGATGGCATCCCTGCGCACGCTTGGTGCGCCCGCACAGCTAGGAAAATCCTTGCTCCTGGTTGCTGGGTGGAGCAGGTGGCGTCTGCTCCCGGTGACGGGCTGAACCTGCGGGTGATGAAGGTGCAGGGATGGACTGACGACCTGGCCCGTATCCCGAAGCGTTGTAGGCTCTGGATTGTAGAGCATGAACAGCAAGTCTCTTATGACGACCCGATGATGCAGAGTATTTGGGGGAACCCTCCGCCTTACCTACGGCAGAAGAAAGGACTTTTTTATGACATCGTCATCCGGCTTCGCCATGTCGCGGATTTCCGCTCGCGCTCGCCGACACCATCCCCTTCACCCCCGTCCAGCGATGGGGGGTCTGATCGTGATGGTGACCCCGACCGGTACGCCCCTGGAGGGGACGGGGTCGGACCGCGGCTGCACGGTTTCCCCACGCGGCAAGGATTCGAGGACGGCTCCTTCTTCAGCGGTGAAGATGTCGCTGCTTCGGGTTCCTGCTCCAGGCGTGTCTCTTCGGCGCCGCCGCCGTCCCAGACGCTGCGGCGGCCCGACGCCCCTGTGACGGCGCGCTCGGCGGTGGCCTCTCCTCGACCCCAGCCACTCGTCCGCCCGTCGGTACCTCTACTTGGCGGGTCTGACCCCTGTGTGGACGCGTCTGGCCACCCCGTGATCACCCTCGCCGCCTCGGCTATGCCCCGTCCGGTGCATTGCCAGGACTCTTCGCCGCCACGCCCTGTCGCTGTGGCACCGCAGGGATGTGAGCATCGGGGGTCAGGTCGCCTTGGGAGGCGCCCTTCGGCTGACCTCACACCCGATCTGTTCCCGGCCATTCCGTCTTCTTCGCCTCCGCCTCGTGATGATCCAATGTTGCTCGAAACTACCATTGTGTCTCTGTTGCCGAGGGACCAGTCGCCTGGCTTGGATGAGATTGGAGTTCTGCAGGCCTGGGAGCACCCAACCCCTCCCTGCACGTATTCCAGACGTCCCCGTCGCTCGCAGGGGTTGCCGGCGGACCCCTCTTCGTCTGAGCAGGTGCCGCCGACGCAGGTGATGACTACACCTCCGGAACCTTAGCTAGAGTCACCACCGTCCCCCTCTTCCTCCTTGGTGGTGCGGGAGAGAACTGAGGCCTTCCTCCATAGTGTTCGATTGCCCCTGGATCCCCCGCTGGCGGAACGCCCCCTGATCCAAGCGGTGCCGCTCGTCACTAAAGAGACGCCCCGCCGTAGCAACCGGCTCGCCACCAAACCCCTCAATGTTGCAGTCCGCCCATCCCGCAAGGGCGAGATCCTCGCCATGAAGAAGTTGTGTGTTCTGTCCCAGGATGCTGACGACAACTGCGCCACTCCCCGCAATTTCGACAAGTTCCTGTCTTCCTCTATGCAGCCCCAGCATTTTGCTGCGCTTCGCGACATCCTACCGATGGCTAACGGCCTCACTGACGCCCAGCTAATGCACCTTGTGAGCCAATCTGGGGTGATCAGCGTCTAACGCTGCTGTTGTACCCTGCTGACTGTGGCTGCGCTTTCTAATGGAAGTTGCAAATATAAATATGCTGGTGTGGAACGTCCGCGGCCGGAACGCACGTTCCCGTCGTGAAGCTCTACGCTCTGTGGTGTCCGACTCGATGGCGTCAATCGTATGTATTCAGGAGACTAAAATGAGTGTAATCTCACCTTTCATTGTTGCTGGAATGCTGGGCAGCTCCTTCTCGTGGTTCGATTATCTACCGGCTGAAGGAACCAGAGGGGGCATCCTGATCGCCTGCAAAAGCCCAGATGTTTCTTGTGTGCGTTTGCATGGGGGACGCCACTCCTTAACCATTTCAGCTCTAATTCAAGGCCATGACATGCCTTGGACACTGACTAACGTCTACGGACCTCAGCCAGGACAAAGTTGAATTCCTCGAGGAGCTGCGCTTAGTTCACTCTCTGGCCTCGTCTAGGTGGCTCGTTGTAGGGGACTTCAACCTCATTTTGCGAGCAACGGAGAAAAGCACCTCCAACATTAATCGTCGCAATATCGGTCGCTTCCGGCGTTTCGTGGATGATGTCAACCTGAAGGAGATCTACCTCCAGGGCAGAAGATACACATGGAGTAATGAGCGACAAACCCCGGTTATGGCACAGCTTGATCGTGTTCTAGTGTCAGTGGATTGGGAAGTTTGCTATTGTTTTGCAATGCTCCAGGCTCTATCGACGGACATCTCTGATCATTGCCCACTTTTATTGGCGTCCAACACCAGCTATCTCCCCAAGCGTCGTTTTCACTTTGAACCGTGATGGGTTCGGATGCCGGGATTCCTTGAAGCTGTCCAGGGGGCCTGGGGTGGGCCGACGGCCACGAACGACCCGTTCATCTCCCTTGACCAGAAGCTCAAGCGGACCTCCATGGCGTTGCAGCAGTGGAGTAGTAGGAAAGTGGGCGATGTCAAAGTACAGCTCATGATTGCCAGAGCTCTGATCCTGTGGCTGGACCGGGCGCAGGAGATCAGGCTCCTATCACAAGAGGAAGCCCATTTAAGGAGTCAGCTCAAATGCAAAGTCCTTGGCCTCTCTTCCCTCGAGCGCACCATTGCACGCCAACGGTCCAGGCTTCTCTTCCTAAAAGAGGGTGACGCCAACACTAAATTATTCCACTTACATGCCAGTCACCGCACGAGGAAGAAACATATAGCTAGACTTGAGCACAACGGTGTCACTGCTATCACACATGATGAAAAGGAGCTACTCCTATTCAACTATTTCACGATGATCCTTGGAACACCTTCGTCCAGAACTGAAGCCATCGATCTTGTTTCACTAGGATTGCTGCCACTGGACCTTGATCCCCTGGAAGCTCCATTCCCTGAACAGGAGATATGGAGAACCATTGTTGAGTTACCTAAAGAGCGTGCCCCCGGGCCGGATGGCTTCACTGCGGAGTTCTATAGAGCGGCCTGGCCGGTGATCAAGCGAGACGTCCTTGCATGCTTTGACGCGCTCTACCATGGGGCTTGTATCCAGTTTGGCCGGTTGAACAGCTCACTAATCACCCTTATACCGAAAAAACAGGACGCCACCTCACCTGCTGACTACAGGCCTATCAGCCTGGTGCATAGCTTTGCGAAGATAGTGGCGAAGTTGCTTGCTAACCGCCTTAGTAAGGAGCTTCACAATCTGGTGGATGTTAATCAGAGCGCTTTTGTCAAGGGAAGATCCATCCATGATAATTTCAAGTTTGTTGAGCTTGCTGCGAAAACTCTACACAGAAAAAGAAAGCCAAGTATGCTAATCAAGCTTGATATCTCTAAAGCTTTTGACACGGTGTGCTGGCCATTCCTTCTGCAAGTCCTCCAAGCGAGGGGCTTTGGGACTAAATGGAGGGACTGGATATCTGTCCTGCTGTCTTCGGCCACCACCAGAGTGCTGCTCAACGGCTCCCCCGGTCGACTAATTGATAATGCTAGAGGGCTGAGGCAAGGCGACCCCCTTTCGCCGATGCTTTTCATACTTGTCATGGAGGTTCTGCACCGGCTCCTCAGGAGGGCAGCTGATCTGGGAGTCCTCGCCCCTCCAGTAGACAGCACCATTTGTCATCAGTGCTCCTTGTATGCTGATGATGTGATCATTTTCGCTAGGCCTGTGGTTCAGGATGCTATTGCCATCAGAGGGATTCTGGATTTTTTTGGTAATGCTTCTGGACTCCGCACAAATCTGCAGAAGTGCTCCATTGCCCCAATTGCATGCAGTGACCAGCAAGTAGAGAGAATCAGAGGCATTTTTCCAGCTCAAGTTGTAGGATTTCCTATACAATACCTTGGTATGCCCCTGTCGGTGCGGCGCCTTAGGAAGAATCAGTTCCAGCCCTTGATTGATAAGGTGGCCAGCAAAATTCCAAACTGGAAGGCACAGCTTATGAACAAGGCGGGGAGAATGACTGTGGTCCAATCGGTCCTGACGGCCACCTGCACCTATAATCTTATTTCTCTTGACATTCCAGCTTGGGTATTCCATGAAATTGACAAACTCCAAAAAGGATTCCTGTGGGCTGGTAAGCCGACTGCCAATGGAGGGCAATGCCCTGTGACCTGGCCAATTGCCTGCCGTCCTAAAACAATGGGGGGTCTAGGAATCCAAGACCTCCGTCGGGCATCGGTGGCTCTGCGATTGCGCTGGCTGTGGTTCAAAAGGACCGATGACCGGCGGCCTTGGAAATACCTGGCCAACACCCTGGATAAGAGCAGCACTTTGCAAAAAGCCTTCCAGATCTCCACCCGGGTGCAACTGGGCAGCGGGAACACCGCACTTTTCTGGGAAGATCAGTGGCTGGACACCCTATCTCCTTGCACTCTAGCTCCTGACCTGTGCCTAATGGTTAAGCCTCACATCAGAAGAACAAGAACAGTGGGGGCTTCTCTCATGGCGAAAAGTTGGATCCGGGACATCGTCGGGACACTAACTGTGGCTGCAATTTCACAATATGTCCAGTTATGGCATGCTGTATCCAACGTCCAGCTCCAGGAAGGGGTTGTGGACAGGATAGTGTGGCGTTGGGAGAAGTCAGGCTCATACTCGGCAAAGTCAGCATACAATTTCTTCTTCGTGGGGTCTGTTCAATCTCCGGCCTTTCGATGTATCTGGCGAGCTTGGGCTCCCCTCCGAGTTAAACTCTTCATGTGGCTTGCTACAAGGCAGCGGCTTTGGACATCGGCTCGTCGTAAGAAACATGGGTTGCAAAACTGGGACGACTGCTGTTTATGTTGCCAGGAGCCTGAGACCTCCGATCACCTGCTTGCAACCTGCAGTTACACGCAGCAGGTATGGCACGTAGTTGATCAACTGACGGGAAATGCCTCATCCTTGCCAGCCGCCGGATCTTCATTATTGGACTGGTGGTTGCTCCGGAGACGAGGATTTCATGGCGCTAGGAAGCGAGGACTCGACTCCACTTTCACCTTAGTCTCCTGGCTCATTTGGAAAGAGCGCAATAATCGGGTCTTCGCCGGAAACACTCAACAGACACCGCAGCAGCTAGCAGATGCAGTCGCGGAGGAAGCGGCGGCCTGGTTCATGGCCGGGGCACACTGCCTCCATAGTGTGGGTTGGTGTTTTGTGAGTCAGTGACGTTAGGCCTTAAGGTCTTATTTTTTGTAGCTCCAGCATCGTGTAATCGGCCCTTTGATCTACTGACCGTGTGCGTGTGCCCGGTATAGGCCCGAGTTGTATTAGTACTTTTATCTCTTCTTAATGGAATGATGCGCAGCTCTCCTGCGTATTCTAGAAAAAAAAAATCTTTCTCGTCGCATAGCAAGCAGCTCTTGTTGGCTTGGAGCCCTTGACGGATGCACCGGTTTACGGTCTAGAGCTGAAGGCGGTTTATTGGCCTTGAATTCTATTACTCGCTAAACCAAACAACATAATTAGGGGATTAGTCATGTTAGGTGAGCAGCGGCATTAGTGACACGTGTGGCGGAGCTGACGAGCGTGCTGCCACAGTGGCGAACTGTCAGGCCATGTTCGGCCATGGGAAAGGGGCCATGGAAAATGGGGACGAGGTGCTGGCATATATTTTTAGGAAAAGAAAAGGGGTATTCTTTTTATGGTTTTGATTTAGATAAGTTTCAAATGGGTTGCAACATTGGATATAGACTTTGGGGCCACCAAAATATCAGTAAAAAAGGTTCAAAACACCAAAAAATTCACATGGTGTCGTCTGGTGCAAGTTTCAAATTCCTGAAATTTTAAAAGGGAGGTTGTTTGCACACAATTAAAGCAAACAGATTTTGATCAATTTTTAGTGCCTTTATCATGAACCAAAACGCATTGTGTTACAAGTAGCTCTTTCTATTTGAAGCAATATAGCTTGTTAGATACTATTAGTCAAAGTGCTACACTAGAGATTGTGGATGGATATATCCTCACAGACTTTATATAAGGGATCAAAGTTAGTACATTTAGACCCAAAGAGACCGGATGGGGAGCATCTCCAATAGGTCAGCTCTTTGCTTTCCTCTTTATGCATATATGATACTCGAGGTCTCACAGCCTCCGTTGCGCTGCTGTTCTGAGAGGACCCAACTGTTTGGGAATGTATTTAGGGTCCATCCTAGCTGTGACCCATTGTAGTCGACATTAATTATTATTTGGCTCTAGGCTTTAATTATATGAGTGCTTTATTTGGCTCGTTGCAGCTTCATGAGTACTACTTCGCGTTGAGGAACATTGATCATATTAGTGATGCAAATGCCACATTGATGTTATTGTCCAACCGCACTAAGGACTTGTGGAAGAGCCCTAGGGGAACGGTGATCCGAATTGAGGTACTCGTAGTAGTGGTTGTCTTCCTGCAGTTATTCCTTATCGCCTGTGGGTCCCGTCGACGTCGGAGCAGAAACTTCTTCATCCAGAAAGGTGTCTTGGCTGCATACACCTTGTCCCCCTCCCTGGTGTCATACACACTAGGTTCAATACAGTCTTCGGCCATAAAGAGCGGCATGTACTCAATGTGGGCAATATCCCTGTACATCCTCTTTGGTTGTGCTGACTCTATCACAGCTTATAGTCTCACCGACAACAGCCAGCTCATGAGACAGCTCTACCAGTGTTTTCTCGGGTACCTATACGTGGGCTTGATTATTCCAACTACACTGGATCCAGATAAACCTAGTGGTTTTCTTGGTGTCAGATTCTTCCCGCTTATTTGTCTTGTGGGCGTCGCTGCCACGTATTTTATACAAAGATTAGGGGCATGTCGAATGGCAAGCGAATCATGGTTATTGAATAAAGTGATTGCTGACTACATGTATCAGGAGCACACCATAAGCAGAGAAGATTACGATCCAGCCACTATGACAGGTTACCATTACCTCGTGGAGTGCAGGCTGTACCGCGCATATACTGGTCGTGCGTATATTATTGGTGATGGAAAGTACGTAACACATTTTAGAAGTGACCCTTCTGATCCAGATATCATTGACCTAGACAAGGTGTGGCGAAACGATGATCTAAGCCCTGATCTTAAGGATGCATGCCTTTCCTTCTCCCTTTTCCATCTGTTACGGAGACGTTTCTTCGGGTTTGAGTGCGGTGAATCATCGCAGCCCAAGACACGTGATCTTGTCTTCAAGGGGCTGCTCGCCAAGAAGAAGGAGGAAGAGAATGACGATGGAGGGGCCAGCGCCGCAATCGACTATGATTGGGTTTTCAAGGTGATTGAGATTGAGCTGGCTTTTATGTATGACTTCTTCTTCACCATGTATGCTGCCATTTATTATGGAAGTCGTTCTATGGCGCGATATGTGCTGCAACTGGTCTCAGCGATCTTAACGGTCGTAATAGCCTTCCTGACGGCTGGAGGCCGACTGCGGCCTCCTCCTAAAGGGATGGAGGGGTCTGTCATCGTGGACACCACAGCAGCTGATGTTTATCTCACCGTAGCTATACTTGTGTGCATCTCTTTCCTTCAAGTGGTGCAGGTGATGTACTACCCGACGACCATTTGGGGCAGGGTATCTTTTGCTTGCCAGCGCATCAAAAGGAAAGGCTGCTGCATGGGGCTTAAAGATTTTCTTGTCAAAATTGGTCTGTGGGTGTCATCCTGCCGCTGGCACCACCACGAGCAAAAGCTCGGGCAGTATTCGTTGCTTGAATCACTGAGCAACTTCTCTAGTCAATCCAAGCTTACCAAGTTCCTGGTCATTCTCCAGAATGCATTTCTATTTTGGCTTTCAGTGATGGAAGGTTTTGTCCTACAAGGCCGAGTCATACCAAATCACGTACGGAGCATCATCCGGAAGCCTGGTGAACCTGCAGAGTTGGTTGCAGCAGTAAAGAAGGCACTTGTCCAGTCCCTTGAACGCACCCATCGCCATGGTAATAAGCTGACAAACGGGGCGTTATCACTGTCGTCCAGCGGGGCATATGAGCTATTGTGGGCTTGCAGCCTCGAGCTTCGCCAAGGCCTCGAGCTCGGCTCGGTGTCCTTGCAGCAGAAGGAGAACCAGGTGTGTGTTATTCTGACCTGGCACATCTCAACATGCTACTGCGACAGGGAATTTTCAGCATCAGGTAGTGCCATCACCAATGAGCATTATGAGGTCGCCACAAGACTGTCCAAATACTGTGCATACTTGGTGGCTTTTGCACCAAAGCTTCTCCCGGGTCACCACTACGATACATGGATTGCTTTTATGCTGGTTGCAGAAGAAGCATTGAAGCAGCAGCAGTCACAAGAAGCTGGGGATGAGGAGACGATTTACCGCAAGGGCCTAAGGCTGGGGGAGCAGCTCAAGAATATGCAGGCTGACCATTGCTGGGAGGTGCTGGCGGGATTTTGGGCGGAGATGCTGCTCTACCTCGCGCCATCAAACAATGTGAAGGAGCACGTCGAGTGCCTGGCAAAAGGAGGGGAGTTTATAACGCACTTGTGGGCATTGCTCACCCACGCTGGCATCCTGGACAGGGGTCAAAGCGACGTCGCCGACATAGAAAATAATGGAGGAAATCAACCAGCATCGCGTCCAACGTAAGTCTCTCTCTCTCTCTCAACATATGTTCCAAATAGTATTATATAGGCTTCGGTGCTCCAATCAATGGAATTGTCTTAGCTAATGATGATCTTGTTTTTCAGCAACAGGGATGGTCCTTCAACAGGAAAGTCTTGTGCGGATTGTGGAACGAGCTCGCGATGAGATCATAGTGATCATAATAGTGAGTATTGTTGCTATCATTAAATTGCTCTGTGTCAGTCATTGAAAAAATAATAGATACTGAAATATAAGCGCTACTCAATGTCAAAAATGGGTCCAACCCATCTTCGCCTTAGTCATAACTCATAATAATTTACTTTTGAACTTGCAGATTCTAGGAAAGCTCTGTTATTCTCATCCAAGGAAACTTTCAGCAAGCCCTGATCACTTATGCTGATATTGCCCTGCCACTTCTTCATTTTTTTAATTGTTCAAGATAATTGTTATCCTGGTATGCTTTAGTGACTTGTTATTACTGCAAGTCTGATGGGAAGGATGCCGGTGTTGTTGATCTCCTACCATTGAGGCCTTTGGCCATTTATTTCTCATGTACTTTGGTCAATGCTTGCGGCTGTACTATATATCATTATTGGTTCTTTTCATGTATTCGTCAACTTGTTTGAGACAAAATACCCCTGGCCGTGTGTATTGCCGCACTTTGTATCATTTGTTCTCTGCTTGATGAATGATAAACAGCTCTCATGCGTGCTTATTTTTACCCGGATGCCTCAATTATTCTTTTTACTCTCATGATGAACAAGAATTCTTGTTTTTGCCTACATGGGAATCAACCCTCTGAACTACCGAAACAGTAGAACCAACAAGCTAGGTCTTGTTGGATAGCTTTGGTCTGGTGGGGCAATTCTGGAGAACTGAGACACCAGGAATTCTTTCCCTTTCGGGAGGAGAACCGAAGGAAAGCTACTAAGGGCAAATTTCACTGGTGGGTTGGTCGGCCGGATCAGGCATGTAGGCCATTACACATGATAGATGCAGGAACCAACGAATTACTGTTGATATCCACCAACTGAAGCATCCAACCGAAAGGAAAAAACATTTCAGGGGATGCCAGGAGGCGGTAAGGTTATTTAATTTTCAGAGTGCTCCCGCTTACTTCTCTGTTGGCCGTCGCAGCCGTGTATTTTGCGCAAAGGTTAGCGGCATGTCGAATGGCAAGCGAATCATGGTTGTTGAATAAAATGGTTGCTGATTACATGTATCATGAGCACACCATTAGCGGAGAAGATTAGGATCCAGCCACCATGACAGGTTACCATTACCTCGTGGAGTGCACCGTGGATCCTATTTCTACATATATTGGAAAGTATGAAACGCGGTTCAGAATTAGAGGCCCTTCTGATCCAATCATCATTGACCTAGACAAGGTGTGGCGAAACGACGATCTAAGCCCTGATCTTAAGGATGCATGCCTTTCCTTCTCCCTTTTCCATCTGTTACGGAGACGTTTCTTCGGGTTTGAGTGCGGTGAATCATCGCAGCCCAAGACACGTGATCTTGTCTTCAAGGGGCTGCTCGCCAAGAAGAAGAAGGAGAATGACGATGGAGGGGCCAGCGCCGCAATCGACTATGACTGGATTTTCAAGGTGATTGAGATTGAGCTGGCTTTTATGTATGACTTCTTCTTCACCAAGTATGCTGCCATTTATTATGGAAATTTATGTACGCAATATGTGCTGCCACTGGTCTCAGCGACCTTAACGGTCGTAACAGCCTTCCTGACGGCTCGAGGCCTGCTGCGGCCTCCTTCTGAAGGGATGGAGGGGTCTGTCATTGTGGACACCACAGCAGCTGATGTTTATCTCACCGTAGCTATACTTGTGTGCATCTCTTTCCTTCAAGTGGTGCAGGTGATGTACTACCCGACGACCATTTGGGGCAGGGTATCTTTTGCTTGCCAGCGTATCAGAAGGGTAGCGCCGCTGCATGGGGCTTAAAGAGATTCTTGTCACCATTGGTATGTGGGTGTCAACCTGCCGCTGGTCAGTACACGAGCAAAAGCTCGAGCAGTATTCGTTGCTTGAATCAGTGAGCAACTTCTCTAGTCAATCCAAGCTTACCAAGTTCATGGTCAAGCCCTGGAATGTATTTCTAAAGGGGCTATTCTCCAATCCATTCAAGCTTAATCCATTTACGGAGCGTATGGTGCGTCGTCCAGCTGTACCACGTCACGTATGGAGTGTCGTCTGGAAGCCTGGTGAACCTGCAGAGTTGCTTGCAGCAGTAAAGAAGGCACTTGTCCAGTCCCTTGAACGCACCCATCGCCATGGTAATAAGCTGACAAACGGGGCGTTATCACTGTCGTCCAGCGGGGCATATGAGCTATTGTGGGCTTGCAGCCTCGAGCTTCGCCAAGGCCTCGAGCTCGGCTCGGTGTCCTTGCAGCAGAAGGAGAACCAGGTGTGTGTTATTCTGACCTGGCACATCGCAACATGCTACTGCGACAAGGAATTATCAGCATCAGGTACCAATGAACATTATGAGGTCGCCACAAGACTGTCCAAATATTGTGCATACTTGGTGGCTTTTGCACCAAAGCTTCTCCCGGGTCACCACTACGATACATGGCTCGCTTTTACGGTGGTTGCACAAGAAGCATTGAGGGATGCTGGGGATGAGGAGACGATTTACCGCAAGGGCCTAAAGCTGGGGGAGCAGCTCAAGAATGTGCACGCTGACCGTTGTTGGGAGGTGCTGGCGGGATTTTGGGCAGAGATGCTGCTCTACCTCGCGCCATCAGACAATGTGAAGGAGCACGTCGAGTGCCTGGCAAAAGGAGGGGAGTTCATAACACACCTGTGGGCGTTGCTCACCCACGCTGGCATCCTGGACAGGGGTCAAAGCGACATCGCCGACATAGAAAATAATGGAGGGAATCAACCAGCATCGCGTCCAACGTAAGTCCTCTCTCTCTATCAACATATGTTCCAAATAGTATTATATAGGCTTTTGTGCTCCAATCAATGGAATTGTCTTAGCTAATGATGATATTGTTTTTCAGCAATAGGGATGCATGGTCCTTCAACAGGAAAGTCCAGTGCGGATTGTGGAAGGAGCTCCCAATGAGATCATAGTGATTTGATCATAATAGTGAGTATTGTTGCTATCATTAAATTGCTCTGTGTCAGTCATTGAAATTTATATTGGGCACTTCACAGATCCTGCTGGTTGCATTATTCGAACTCAGGTACTGAAATTTAAGCGGTACTCAATTTCAAAAATGGGTTCAACCCATCTTCACCTTAGTCATAACTCATAATAGTTTACTTTTGAACTTGCAGATTCTCATCAAAGGAAACTTTCAGCAAGCCCTGATCACTTATGCTGATATTGACCTGCCACTTGTTCACTTTTTTAATTGTTCAAGATATATAATTGTTGTCCTGGTGTGCTTTAGTGACTTCTTATTACTGCAAGTCTAATTGGAAGGATGCTGGTGTTGTTGACCTCTACCATTGAGGCCTTGGCCATCTGTTTCTCACAGTGCTTGCCGCTGTACTATATATCATTATTGGTTCTTTTCATGTATTCGTCAACTTGTTTCAGACAAAATACCCCTGGTCGTGTGTATTGCCGCACTTTGTATCATTTGCTCTCTGCTTGATGAATGATAAACAACTCTCATATGCGTGCTTCTTTTAACCCGGATGCCTCGCCCTGCAACCGTGTCTCTTTCCCGGAGAGCACCCAGCTCACTCTCACACCATGATGCTCCTACGAACGAGGCATAGTCGTCCTCGTGGAGGGTCATTTTAAATTGCGTATTCCTATGGCTGTTTGGAATGCATCTTCTCGTGCGTCGTCGTCTGATTTTCTGATGCAGGCAGGGTTCCTTCTTCCTTGGCCAGTTGCGACCAGGAAAAATTATTGGACGGCCATTTGCACAGATGGATGGAGCTAATAATTAGTTAAGCACAAGCACTCCAGAGTCCAGGGCCTGGTGGTGGTGCTCATCTCCACTTGATGGATCCGCGCCCGATTCGACGGTATGCCTCTGTTCAAGGTATGCTTTATGCTTGTCACTTTGTCAGCTGTCTATCACTCCTTTGCTTAGTCGATTTGGTTAGGATTGTCCTCGGCAAGCTTGTTGTCTGTTGTCACATAGTATTATGTAGTTCAGAATATATGGCATCGCTCATAGTCAAATCTATTTTTTTCCCCTTGCGTATTTAGTTCAGGATCTCATAATTCTTTATTAATTAAGGCTGATACCAGGCAGAACCTGTCGTCCCTCCATGAATCAAGATCAACTGTGCCAGCAGATGGTGAATGTATAAACCATAAACCCCCCTCTGGCCTCTGCTGATCGACACACTTGGTTTTGCTCGGTCATCTCCTTCTGTTTGCGGCGAGCGAACTGCTTCGGGCATGTCTTTTCCCATTTGTCATGGCCCTGGGAAGCATCAACTGTATGACGGCGTACAGTGAGGCTGGGGAATTGTGCATGCCTAAGATCTCTAAATGCATATCTAGTCAGGATTACAATCAACATGAAGGTCTTGAGGTTTCTGGTGTCAACCGAGAGCAATAGAGAGAGAGGGGTAGGGGTACCTTCACCCCTAGGGGTGGTAGCAGCAGAACTGCTGGCCATCTCACGTTCACGTGGGGAAGTCTGCGCAAGGCAGCGACGCGCAGTGTCGTGTCGAGTCGCCGGCGTGGCGGCGGTGATGCTTCCCATCGCTACTGCGCAAAACCTAGATCGGTAGGTGTGTCGGTGGGGCGGCTGGCAGCGGCGAACCTCGTGAGCCGAGCCATGGTCCCCACCCTGTTTATATAGCGCAGCGCGACAGGAGCCTACCACCCAATGCTAGGGTGGGTGCCCCCGATCAGGGCGCGGATCAGGGTCTCGATGGGCCTTTGGGCTCATTGGGGAGGAGATCAAGCAACTGGAGGGCACCCAGTGGAAGGTGCTGGCAGATTTTCTAGGCCGAGATATGATGTTGCTCTACCTCGCGCCATTGGATAATGTGAAGGCGCATGTCAAATGCCTGGCAAACGGAGGGAGTTTATCACACATTTGTGGGCATTGCTTACCCACGCTGGCATTCTGGACAGGATCATTTGCAGCAACGAGTGGGAATCATGAGTTGGTTGTGCGCCCCCGATCAAGGCGCGAGATAGGGTCCGACTCGGTTGTTGGACCGAGTCGGTGGAGATCAACTCTAAAGTGATGTTAACATCAGGCTCCAAGATATTAACATCACTCCAGGTCCATGTCCTGGTGGCCTCAATAGATTCAGCCAAACGATAGCATAGGGAAACAGTTGGTATAATATCCAGATCATATCGGATTTTAGTTTGCTCGTATGATTTCACTGAATTGGACGTGGCTGTACTACGTCTCATCTTTTCGTTTCATTCATCTAGTAGAATACAAAGACTTTTTGCTGTCCAGCTTGGCATCAAGATGAGGGAGGTTGTTCTAGTTGTACTTGTTCTTGGATTCTATAACCAAAGCCATCATCTTCCGTATGTAGAATAAATAAATTGTATATGTTAATTATGGAGGCTTTAGCATGAAACTAGGAAGACCTCTTTCTGATAAATACTGTTGTCAAAATTATTTCAAAATTGACTGAGGTGTGTTGATTTCTCCAAAAAAAACTTCGTGATTTCCCCAAGCTAACGTGGCACTGGTGTACTCCGCCCGGATTTGGGAGGAAAAGAGAAAGGAGAGAGCTGCCAGTGCTGTGCTTGATTGCTCACGGAGATGAAAGAGAACATATGGGAAAATAAGGAGAGATACATTTGGGATGCCACTTTAGTGCCCAAAACAGTTATTTCTTTCTGATATCACAACCTTGTTAACTACCATTAATAGGGTTTATATAGAAATCAAGGTCCATTGTTTATACCTTCGAGATAATTAGCCTAAAGACTCCTTTCCCGTCCTTCTAAAAAAAATTTCCTTATGCTACCACTATGCATCTATACCTAATAGGTGTCCCTGTCATTTATGCTTTTATCTAATATTTAGAATTGATTACTTTTACCAACAGAACCAAAATTAATATAAGCTCTTCTAAAGCCATGACCTCAATAACAGCATAGCTGCGATCTACCACCATGCCAAAATGGTGATGGGTGCCCCATCATTTTGGCGTTATTAATATTACCTTACTGTACATCTACCCATTGCAGCTGCCTTATTGCATCGCTTTGAGGGCAAAGGGTCATCTTGATCTTGGGGATGTGAACGTGACCTTATCAAATTGTGCAAATGACCTTTGGTAGGGTGCCAGGGTAACAGTGATCCACATTGAGGTATTTGTGGTGCTCACTGTTATCATCCTGTTGTTCATGGTCGCCTTTGCGTCATGGGTTCGAATCTCACAGATCGCGCACGCGCATATTTTGCGTAAAAAATCGCGTGACTTGCGATGTGCGACCCCCCGATATTTTTTTATTTTTGCAAAAAAAAATTTGCAAAACCATTTAGTCCCGGTTGGTAATACCAACCGGGATAAAAGGGGCGCGAGGTAGCCCCTGGCGGGGCGACCGTTTTCTCCAGGTTGATAATACCAACCGGGACTAAAAGGGGTCTTATATCCTGGTTTGGGACCCGTGATAAAAGATCCCCCTTTTATCTCGACGGATTAATCCCGAATACATTTTTAGGAGATATGCACCCTACGAACCGGTATTAATACCGAGTTTTCTAGTAGTGTATTGAAGACTCTGAGGTCATTCATCTTGTTCGACGGAGTGCCTGCAAGCCTGGGAAACCCGTAGAGCTGTCTGCAGAAGTAAAGGAGGCACTTGTTCAGTCTCTTGAATGTACCCAGGGTGTTCTAACAAATGGGCAGTCATCACTGAGGTCTCACAGGGCAGATGAGCTCTTGTGGGCATGTAGGCACTATGGCACAGGCAGCTCGGAGCAAAAGGAGAACCAGACACAGATCATCTTGACATGGCGAGGGGCTGGCGAGGGGAGACCTCAATCAGCGTGACCTCGACGTCGCCACAAAACTGTCCAAATACTGTGCATACCTTGTGGTGAGCGAACCAAAGCTTCTTCCTGGGCACCATTATGACACATCACGTGTGTTTATTGCAGTTGTAGAGGAATCAATAAAGAATTGTGAATCAAATAAAGAGGAGATATTCCACAAGGGCATGAGGCTGGGGAAGCAGCTGGAGGGAATGGAGGAGGGCACCCGGTGGAATGTGCTGGCGGATTTCTGGGCGGAGATGCTGATCTACCTCGCGCCATCAGACAATGTGAAGGAGCACATCGAGTGCCTTGCAAAAGGAGGGGAGTTCATAACACACCTGTGGGCGTTGCTCACCCACGCAGGTATCCTGGAGAGGGGTCCAAGGATTGTGATCCCCAACAACATAGAAAATGCAGAAGGGCAGCAGCCACATCAAGAGCAAGCGCAAGGTCTTCAGCCTGACCAGCCTCACACTGAAGATGCACAAAATCTTGTGAACCATCACGAGATTGAAGAAGAAGAAGAAGAAGCTTCGTCTAACCTTCGTGCAAGAAGAAGAGGAAATACACAAAATGTAGAAGGGCAAAAGGCACATCAAGACCAAGCGCAAGGTCTTCAGCCTGACCAGCCTCACACTAACGATACACAAAATCCTGTGAACCATCACGAGATTGAAGAAGAAGAAGAAGAAGAAGCTGACAGAGGGGCACATGTACGTTCATGGCAACGGTGGCTTCTCTAGTTTGCCTGCTCAAGGCAACTACGAGTGGAAAGTGGAAAGTGCGTGAAATGTAAGTTGCGTGACTATCTCTGCAACTTTACAGTATTGCATTTTGTATACTACAGATTTATTGCATTTGAAAGTGGCAATTTTCCAAAATCCTTTTCCATAGAAGAACGTCATGTTTTGCAAAAAAAAATCTATGTACTTAGGAACAACATCTTTTAAGGGAAAAATCAAAGTATGTCTTATGTCTAGTCACATATATATATCGTTACTGAGCTTGTTTACTTTCGAACTTGCAGATTCCAGGAAAGCTCTACATCTTTATTCCAGAATTATCCATACTTGCTCGAACCTCATATTGTCCTGCAGAGTTCTTCATTTTGTAAACTGTTACATAATCGCAATTTGTCTCTGTTGTATGCTTTAGTGGTTTTATATACTCAAGTGCGTGCCTGGAAGAATGCTGGAGTGGCCGGACTCCCGTTTTGCAGTTTTGGTTTAGTTCTTTCTTGTGCTATGTATTTAGAATTTTAGATGGTTGCTTGCTGTTATATTAGCATTGGTTATTTTCATTTTCTTGTCTGTTGTTTCAGACAAATTAAATGGCTTTCAGACATGTGTATTGCCAGTTTGCCATACTTTGTATCTTGTGTGTTGTGTCTCTCTTCTCAATTATCGATACACAGCTCTTGTGTGTGTTCCTTTTTAAGAAGGTACTCATTTTATCTGACTTTTCTGTTTACTAATCATTTGCTGCCTTGCTGGTGAGATAGAACAACTGCCATCTGAATCTTCTATCAGCTACCATGTCATTGAGTATTAGAATTCAGAAAGAAAAGGCTTGTCAGTGAGACAAGTCTACGCCTTGTTAGGATTCGTGCTACTACTGATAATAAGGCTGTAAATGTGCCAGCGTCCCCTTCATCTTCAGGCTGTAAATGCATGAACAAAGCTTAACAAAGCAATACATTGTTCCTAACTGAATAACTGTTACTGCTGCACTTAACAAAGCTTCATTTTTACCAACCACAGTTGCATTCTGGAGTTGGAGACTGGGAAATGTTGCATGAAGGCTACTGAAAATGCTGACTCCTTTGGTTTATCTGTATCCTTTGCCCTTGTAGGCTGCTGTACTTCACCTGTTCCAGCAACATTAAAGAGCGGTGAGAACATCAACAATACTGGCAGACTAAAACCGATTCTATCCGTCTGGATGTACTGCTTACGTGCATTGATGCTAGTGTGGACAGCAAGTCTCTGCACTGCGCTATTAGAATGTGTTCTTGAATGAATACTCTGGAGAGCTGGGACGCCAACACATTCGTCCGGGCTAACTGCAGAAAATGTGGTAGCATTGTGCAAATGTTACATGGTTCCAAGAAAACTAGCAAGAGAATTCATGTACAAAAATCAGCACCTTAGGCAGTTGAGCACTTGTTGAGTTTCCTATAGGATGCATGACATCAATTGCAGCGCTAAGAGCTTTTTTTATCCCTTGAATATCTGCCTGCAAATATGAAGTCTTAATATTTTGATTTGAAGCAATGTGGTAAAAAAAATCATTGTTTTTATGATATACTAGCCATTGCTCCATTGGAGACAGGAAGGCGAAGGATGGTAGCATTCAGGGCCTGTGTTGTTCCAGATAAACAATGAGCATGATCCCTCTCCAAAAACGACCATTCTTCCAGGTATTTCATCTGCATATTGTAAGTTTATCAGATTTTACCAAAAGAACGTGTACTCAAAAGATTACTTTTGTGTCTTAAAGTAACTAGTTGCTCGTGCAGGTCCGAAGGGCAAAACAGGGTGTACTAGCTTTAGACTTTAAGCTAGCATTAAAGCTTATCTAAGTAGTACTTATGAGCCAAATCGTGACATTCAAGTTCGCAAGCCAGTACAACGCCATAAGTCCATATCATTAGTGATCTTATGATCTGATTTTATCTAGTACTTCACAACAGATGTAATAAAGATCCATGTGCTAATCATTTGGACAGTCAGGAAATCTGTCTCCAAATGACCTAGTGACTAGTGTACTACTCTGCTCATGCTCAACTGCCAAAAATTGCATTACTCTAGTTAGATCAACAGGAATTTCTTACCTGCCCTCTTAGAACTGCCATGAGTTTGCAGTTGGTCCGAAGCAACTGTAGCTGCATCTTTCTAATGGCGACCGATTTGCGCATCCTCAGGATGGCAATCCATGCACCACTTAAGGTTTTCTGTAATGAACATGGGGATGATTAGCTTTATGACTGAAGGTGAGAAAACAGTCTTCAGTACATTACTCTGAATAATTTTCAGCTTAGTCTCAAGTTTTGTCCACCATCCACTGTACGTTTCTGACGGAACAGAGAGGCTTACTCAGTCACTCACCTCTGCAGCCGTGCTCTGCAAAGAAAGCGTAGTTCCAGCCTGCGCATTCACGAGCCGCCATTGCAAATGCTGGGTGTAGAGTAGCCTCAGTTGGTGCTCCTCCTCGGACTTAACCGCCGGAGGTGGCTTCAACTTCGTGTCACCATCGAAGCCGCGACCGGCAGAAGAAGCCCTGCCCTGCATGTTCGCGGCAGAGCCAGGCGCCTCGGCGGACCGCCGGGCCGGGGATTGACTCGCCGTCCTCCCGAACGAACTCGCCACCGGCTTGCTCGGCGACGGCCTGCTGAACGGCGAAGACAGCAACCCGTTGAACAATGACTTCTTCTTCTTCTTCACCGGCGCCGGCGATGGAGATGCTGCAGAGGTGCGTGACGGCGACGGTGTGGCCGGGTAGGCGAAGCGTTCGGAGCGCGTCCCCATGGCGTCCCGCGCGAACCGCGCGGAGGAGCTCATGATGACGCTCCTCGGCGACGGGCGCGGCCCAGAGCAGACGCTGCGTCTGGGCGCGCCGCCGCCGTTCCCGGACCCGCCGGACGACGACGAGGTTTCCGTGTCGTCGGAGGTCAGAGCCAGCAGGTACTCGTTCACGCCGTCCACCGACGCGCGCCGCGGCGTCCCGTGGAACGCTGCCGACCGCGCGGCGCTGAAGACGGCGGCGGCGGCGCTCGCCTTCCTGTTCGAAGCAGAGTGCTCCGCGCTCTTGGCGAGCGCGCTGCGGCCGCCATGCCCGCACGGCGGCGCGATCGCCGACGCGGGCCACCGGTACGTGTTCTGGCTCGCGTCGGACACCTTGGCCCGCGCATCCGTGCCTGAGGTACCGGACCTCTTCTTCTCCGGCGTGGCCGCCGGCACCGCGGCGGGCGACGTGGACGACCTCGCGCTGCTGGTCTCCAAGGAGTAGGTCGGGCTCTGGAACGCGACCGCAAGCGTCCGCGTCGTCGTGGTGGCGCTCCCGCAGGACGCCGCGGCATCTGTGGAGACGGCGTTGGTCTGCGCCGGACGCGGCCGCTCGGTGGAGGCTGGCGTCCTCGGTGCAGGGGACTCCGCGGAGGAGAAGGTGGAGGTGGGTTTGGAGGAGGGGCTGAGGTAGCGGGAGGCGACGATCTTGGACTTGGACTTGGACTTGGACTTGGGCACCGCGGCGACGGCGCCGACGCCGGCATTGGCGTTGGCATTGGAGAGCGCGGCGGTGACACGGGCAGCATTGGAGTTGGAGAGCGTGGCGGGGCGGTGGCGGCCGCAGGTCGTGTCGAGCGGAGGCGTGGCGACGGTGGCGTCCACCATTGCGGATGGCATCCTTGCTGCCGGGCGGCCGTGTGGAACCGAAGCAACTGAAACCAACGGTCGTCGATGACGAGTAGCAGCTTTGGCTTTGCATGTCTACAGCCTAGGTGAAGTGATGCTACTATTTATGCTCTGCTGCGTGTATCAGTGTACGTATACCTTTCGATTTTTCGCTGCTTCGAATATGTGTACAAGATATATATGCCTCCGATTCAAAAATCCGTTTTGACCTTTTTCTTCTAATAAATAAGAAATAGTAAAATAAAATCTCTTCGTCTAAACTTTCGAACAATCAGATCATCAATCACGCCAAGTCCCTTCCTATCACGTAAAAACACTTCCAATTATGAGCCTATTGTCCCACCAATCAAATAGATTGATTGTTTAATGATCGATCACGATCAATCCGAAACAATCAGATCACCAATCATGTCGAATCACTTCCAATATTAAAACTCTCTATCAATCAATTAATTTGATTGATTGATCGAAGCGTGAATACTTTCGTTTGTTACTGCACGGTGTCTTTTCTAACCTATCGCGTTTTACTGTACTGTACTCAGCTTCTTGGTCGCGTGGCGTTGGTGCACACTAAAATCAGCATTTGAGACCAGTGGAATGCGGTTGGTTGTTTCGTGCCTTCCCCGTAGGTGTCCAAGAATATCTGATGGAGTACAGCATCTTTATACCGTACTTGCTGATGATCCAGGTACGTAGTAGCGTAGCTGCCTAGGTACCATGCACATGCACGCATTCTTCGTAGAAGCTGAGTGTACCTGTTAAATACGTACAATATTGGTTGCAGTCAAGCGTACAGACAGAGTATCCGTCTTTGTATACTCGATCATAAGTGCGACGTACCCATGCATGCACGCACGCACGTACGTACGTACGTACGTGCAATATTGGCTGCAGTACGTATGCATGCATGCGAAGAATATATGGTCCACGTCCAGGCCACCAATAATTTACTGTGTTTATTAACGCGGCGTAAGTCACATGCTTGGCATGTGGTAATGCGCCGTGGGTGCGTTAATTCCAGACCAAAACCACATGAGGTTTGGCCGTAACACACCACACACGACGCGTGTTAGCACAGCAGAATCACTGTGCGTGACCGGTCCGTCCGAACGCCGCCGGTGCCGTTCCACGGCCTGTACTGGCCCACTTGCTGTTCCTGGCTGGGCACTGGGCTCCTCCACCGGTGTCAGTCACGGCCCATTATCTATCTTTGTTTGGGCCGATCGTCGGGCTCCAGTTGGTCACATTTGTCTTGGGCCTGCCGCCTCCTTGGCAGAAGAAGAGAGAGAGGACAATCACTCGAGGTAAATGTGGACATGGATCATCATGCAACTAATGAACCGGTGAATGCCGTGCACCCGGCCACCTGTTGGGACGGGCCCGGCTGCCCACGGAGGTTGATGGTTACATGCATCAACCTGACAGCAACAGCTAGCTGACGTACGCCATGCAGCAGGATTAATGAATTCTCGAAGCTTCTAATAAGCTTGTGAGGTTTGCTTATGCTGCTTCACTTCTGCAGTCTGTCCAACTTGTCTCTGCATTACTTACCTCCAGTCGCATCGGCAAAACTGTCGACAAGACAAACATGTGCTTGATCATTTCGTCTAATAAAAATTCGGCAAATCTCTCGCCGTCCGTTAGCAAACAAAAAAAAAAAGGTGTGTGTGATCGATGGTGTATTTTACTTGTGTGGTTACCAGCTCGCTTGTTCATCAGAGATACCATTGATGCATGATCAGGGTTAGCAGCTCGCTCACGTCAGCTTTGGTCAATCCGATATTCTAATATCAGATCATCACAAAAGACATGAAGACAACAACAAACAGATGGATAGATGATGTACTCCGACTACTGAGCATCGTGCAGTCCCTGTCCATTCGCCATCCGCGTTGAATTTCTGAACGGTCGGCAATGGATCGGCCGCACTGGTTTTTCTGACCAAGACGTTGCGTGTATGTTCAGAGTGTTATTGGAGACCGAGATCTTTTGTTTTTTTGTTTTTGTTTTTTGAGACTAGACTAGGCTCAGCGCGCCATTATATTCCATCATCAGAAATCGCCTCCCAACCCTCTGTTTGTCAATGCTTAGGATAATACGGGTTTCAGCCTCTGATACTGACGGCCAACCATGCATCGTTCATCTAGAGCTGTCCAGTCCATGATCGGATACCATCACAGTTCTGCTCTCGATCGGTCAGCCTCCCTGTGTACAGTACAGCTTCAACGCAAGCACGTCAGTGGAAAACGGCTCTGAATTCTGCCCTCAAAAAGAAAAAAGAAACATTTCACTTGAACAACATAGCCAAGCTTCTGCCCACAGATATCATTGTGAATATGTGATCGATCATCTTTTATTTACGCAAGACTGTAACTTTGTACATAACAACACATGGAAACATAGAGCCGCAGCAAGGAACTGGTCTGTCGGATGATCGAGAACAACCATCAGAGACAGAGACAAAATTGGCCTTTACACTCACGTATAGCTAGCACCAGACATGGACCAAAATTACATCACAGAAGCCTCTGTATGTACAGCTCTGACATGACTATATACCATATACGCACGCAGTTGGAACTTGGGGATCCAACTGCCTCATCTCATCTGAAACGAAATCCCCGCGTCCCCAAAATTGTGTGGTTGCCTCCAATGGCGGCGCTCGATCGATTCATCAACTGTTCTTCTAATCAACAAGGCGGCGGCGGCGGCAGCAGCGGCAGCAGAAGAAGAAGAAGCAGAGGACCCCTTCTCTGTCTGAAACTCTGAATCCGACGAGCAACTCGGATGATCAGAGCGCGCAGCAGTAGGAGGCGAGGCTCCTCCAAGCGACGGCGGCCTTCCTCCCGACCCTTGGCCGCCTCGAGCCCTTCCCGGCGGCGGCGGTGGCGCTGTCCATGGCTCCTCCCCCACCTCCGGCGCTCTTGCTGCTGCTGCTGCTGCTGAGCATCTCCCACATGACGTGCACGTCGCTGTACTCGCACGTGCGCACCTCCTTCCGCAGCCGCCCCAGACCTGCAGCACCCACACCGTCAGCCTCGCCGTCGGGGTCCATCGCCGTGTAGTAGCTCGACGACGACGATGACGACTTACCGGTGGCTCGCCGGAGCCGGAGCCGCGCGCTGAGACCCCGCCACACCCGCTTCACCGGCACCGCCGCGCGGCCCAGGCACGACATCGTTCCTCTGCTCTGCTCCCCTGACCTCCGATCCTCTGCTCGGCCGACCTCGCCGGAGCTAGCTGATTATCTCTGCTGACCACTGGGAGAGAAGAGGAGAGGACAGAGGAGGGGAGTCGTTGAAGCTGTCTCAGCCTATCTGCAGCGTTGGCAACTGGGGTGCCTTTATTTATAGGTGATGAGATGGAAATGGTGAGATGCGCGTGATGGACAAGACAGACAGGGAAGCCGATCGACGGCGTCCATTGCCTGCCGTCCGCCCCGATGTGGACGCGGCGGGCGCCGGCGAGCGCGCACGTGGATGGACCTCGCTTCGTCGCCGTTTCCCTTCCCCTCCCCCGGCGCACGGGAGGGCACAAACGGCGGACCAGGCAAACTCAACTGCCTTGCCGCGTCAGGAACTCAGGATCCAACGGCCTGTGAATGTGAATCCATTTCCTTTCCTTTTTGCCTTTTTCTTTTCTTTTCCTCCTGTCCTCTAGTGTCCAAATCCCCTTTTGATTTTGGTTACCATTTGTTCTTTTTCCCCCCTCATAAGTACAATCAACATATTGGACCTAACAAATTTGAAGCAAAGTTGTTTTTTTTTCTTTTGTTTTTAAGCATGTTTCAGGCTTTCAGACTGACAGTTACGGTTGGCTAGGTGGAATGGACGATACTTGATTGTCAAAAAAAAAATGAAAAATTGTCAAGCGCATATGCACTTGAGGCCGTGAGGGAGCCACGATTCAATAGTGTCTTCTATGAAGCAAAAAAAGAAAAGAAAAGAAAAGAAAAATTAGTGTGCATGTTTGTAGGCACGTAGTTATCGATTTGGGTCAGATAACAGTTGTTATGCTGACATAGAAATAAGATATATGGTCTGGTCTGACATGGAGTTTTCTATTGTTGTAGGTGCCAGATAAGAAGAGAGCGCAAGCTGATGTCGACAGTTTGTTTTTGACACAAAACCGACGGCTGCTGTTTTCAGCAGCAACACACCAGTGACCGATTACCTCTCTAGTGCTCCCTCCGTTAACGTTAACGAAAGATGTTGAATTGACTCAAAGATATTTAGACCCCCAATTCGATTGATCTGTCAATTGACAGTATTGTCAGCTTGTCCATGAGTCGAAATCAGTCCATGAATTAGCGTCTGATTATTATCCAACTGATTGCTTCATTATTATATCCTGCTAAATAACAATTAGAATATGCAACACCCCGTTCTTCAGTCTTTACCTAGGGTAGATCATGGTCACGCGGTAAGCCGGTAATTAACAGTAACAGCGTCAGTCTACAGGACGTCTTCAGCATCGATCTTAAGAGTTTTCAGACAGCACGCAGCATACGCATATGCCGCTGCAGTGTTCTTGAAGCCGATGCTGAAACGCGGGCGAGCGAGCGAGCGAGTGGCTCGGATTCCTGACAAGGCTGTTTGCATTGTATCAGATAAGAAAGATCCCTCAATTATTCTTACGCCCTTTTTCTGTCTTTTATTTTCAGGATAAGAAAGGGAGCACAAAAGAACGGGCTTCCTGGCTCTTTAGTTATTCTTGCAACCGTCAGTTACATGGTTGCATTCCACTTGGCCACAGATGCCATTGCCAATGCCATCACTCTTTCCTTTCTTTCTCTCCTCGATCGACAGAAGATGGAGAAGAACAATGTGCGTGCATGTCAACTTCCATTCTTGCCGGCCGGTTTGCTGCAGTTAGTTTGATCCTTCTCATGTCAAGCGTCACTGGTTAGACAGACAGACCGCAGCTCTTCCATCACTGAAACTAGATGCTTCCACTCTCTAAAGCAGCTACTGCCTCCGATCGATCACACTCGCACCCCACTCTCAACTTCTCGCCACAGATATGGAATGGAATCATGCATCGCCGGACTAAAAGAACAGCTCTCAGCCACTTTTTCTTTTCTTTTTGGAACGAACAGATCGAACTCGTCCTAGCCACTAGTTTTCAGGGGAACTACTTTCCGCTCGTTCCCCTGTGCTTTGCTCGACCTCGCCGGAGCTCTATCTGTCGATCGGGATGTGGCTCCCGTTTATTCAGAGGTGCAGTGGAAACGCTTCAGAGATGGACGATGGACTCGGCAGCGCGGACTAATGAAGATGGGCGCCACCAGAGCTGGCTGGCTAGAAGGTATGCTCGTTGGACGCTCCGACGTAGGCAGACCACGCAGTTGTGGCATAGTTCGTGATGGAAGACCCATGCCTGAATAAAATCCAGAATGGACCATTGCATCGAGCACCCCTCTCGCCCCAACATGGTGAACAGTAGCACCAAAAAAAATTAGTGTTAAATTTTAACATGACCAGTTTGGAGTTCAACTCAGCTGGCTCTAGCTCCTTCATGGCCAGTCCAGATTCTGGATGATCCACTAGACTAGGTGCAACGAAAAGCTACTCCATCAGTGGTTTTGAGAATATCCGATCCGATCCGATCCAAAGGCGTACCAAGCAATGCAATGGTCCCAACCACACTTCCATTGCATGCCTTGGCTAGATCGAGAACAAGTGGGTATATCGCCTGATGTGAACATGCCATGCCCAATGATAGTTGAGCGGCATTGCCAAGTGTCTTCACCGTCCAATCACGCGATCAACGGCCGAGATCAAACAACAAGCAACAGGAAGATGAACAATCAACTAGAGGATATTTTTCATATCAAATAAGATATTTTTTTGTTTTCTACGTACCTTAAGAAATTATTAATATAGAAATTATGTTTTTCCTATATAAACATAACAATTAGTTAAGCAGCAATGTTGCAGCACCTCTGCAACCTGCTCAACTCAATTGAGCACTGCGCAGTTGCGGCGGATGTTCCCTTGGGCCCCAGTCTTGACCCCGATCCGGCCCATCTTGGTGATTGCAGTCACGAAGGCTTGGCTGAACGCCACGCTGCTCTTGGCCCAGGCATCAACCGTGGGCCTGGACCTCGGGTCCGTGTACAGCACCTGGTCGGACGCGAGCAGGCCCATCCCGTCCTGCAGGTTCTTGAAGTACTGGTTGTCGAACACCCGCGGCGTGACCACGTCCATGGTGACGGCGATCCGCGGGTCCACCCCCGCCGGGCACCACTCCCGCAGCCGCGCCGCAAGGCTCCGGTTCAGCGTCGGGTCCGGCGCCGCCGCCCCCTGGATCCGGCCGGCGAAGGTGCTGCAGTGCGCGAACCCCACCGTGTGCCCCGCCGAGAGCGCGATCATGTCGGTCCGCGACAGCCCGTTGGTGGCGAACAGCGCGGTGAGCTGGTCCAGGTTGAACGACGGCGGCGCGAGCTTGCCGTCGACGCTGCTCGCCGTGGAGCTCAGGCCGTCGAGCCGGCCGAGCTCGACCGCGTACGAGGGCCCGCCGGCGAGCGCGATGGCGTCCCGGGTGGCCATGGCGAGGACGTCGGCGCAGGAGACACGGCCCCGGCACCGCGGCACGGCGTCGACGGCGGCCCTGGCGCGGATGACGGTGTCGAAGCCGTCCCCGGCGAGGGCGAGGTTCACGGGGTGGTCCTTCTCGGCGGTGTTGTTGGGCGTGGACGCCACGAGCACGGAGGCGTCGCAGCCGGTGACGAAGCAGTCGTGGAAGAAGAGGTGCAACGTGGCGCCCACCGTGATGAACGTCTCCCGATACTTCTTGGCCACGGCGCCGCGCACGATGGACTCCACGTCCGGGCACACGCCGGCGTAGTGGTCGCGCCGGAGCTGCGCCGCGCACACCGTGGCGCTCGCTGCCAGCACCAGGAGCGCCGCCGCCGCGGGGCTTACGCTGCTGCTGCCGGTGGCCATTGATTAGTTTGTCCTTCAATTCAGCTGGGGCTCGATCGATGGATCGATCGTCAGCAGCAAATGAAGAAAGGTGGGACGAGCTGAGCTCGTGAAGTGCAAGTAGTGAAGTGACAACGCGGCACGCGCGACGACGATGTGATATAGAACACGCCGGCGGCCGGCGAGGTGTAGTGGAAGAAGATGAGATCATGAAAGGCACCCATCACGGCACACGTATAGATGAGCGAGGTGGATGTAGTTTTCGGCGAGGTGAACGAATGTGCCCATAGCGATACGGCACCAGCGGTCCAGTCCTTCACTCCAAAGATATATGGAGCACTAACTGGGCTTGTTTGCACTCCATGCCGCCTCCACTGCTAAAAGTTTCCATCTTTTGGTGGAAACCTGAAAAGGACTTGCCTACACTCCCTCGAGAGAAAAAAAAGTACCTTGCCTATATAGCACTTCAAGTAGCATACACCACTGAAAAACTCACATTTAGTCTCGGTTGGTAGGCCTCAAATCTCTCTAAAAGCTATCCGGGACTAATTTTTCGAAATAAAAGAGGAGGTGTTTATCTAGTAGTGCTAGTGCAGGTGCGTTGCCATAGTTAATACAAATTTTGTTGCTTAATTTTATTGTTCGCTTTGCTAATATTGTTAGTCTTTACCACCCTAATATCACTATATTCCCTTGGGCCTGTTTTCTTCCTTGTGCAACCCCACCCATCACCTCCATGCTCTAGCGGTCCAGCCCATTCGTTTTGCTTAAGAGAAACATTGGGCTCGCGCCAAGTATCAAAATATATTGCACGAATTCACCTTACATTACATGTGGGATCCAAGTAAGCAGGGCTTATCTACTATAATAAAAGAGTTGAGGATACAAATTGACAAGTGGCTACAGCATAGCAGTTGGTTCAAGACTATCCGTTCGATTGGTCATAGGTTCGACTCACTGGAGGAGCACGTTTTCCAGCTAAACAACCGTGTAACAGTGAGTGACAATTTCTATTTGGCTTCGTTAGCAACTTTTATGACATTTCGTAACATCGTCACTAAATTTTCTCAGATGCAAAATTTCATAACGTTTTCAGCCAAAATTTTATGACGTTTTGACATGTGTCATAAAATTTTCATCATAAATCGGAACATTTATTGTAGTGTATAGAAACCACTATATATAGTTTTTGGGTTGGGACTGGATAAGTCTCATACTCCAATACATAGAGTCATGCACACATTAAATGAATATCACATGGGATGATTTGAATAAAACTGTAGCTTGGGTTCAAAATTCAAGATTGGGAAACCATATACGTGTCTTGGATACTAATAACACACAAACCATATACGTGTCTTGGATACTAATAACACACTACGCATCTACAACCAACACATGACTACTAGTATGTACGAGGCTGGGAACAAGCGCTCCATTCTCGCACGCCGTGGTTTAGCTCAAACCATCCAACCGGTTCTTTCTCTTCTCTTTTCACTCCTCCACTTAGGATTTTTTATGATAATTAAATTATTGGTTAAATATTATAAAGTTTGAAACTTAATACGTGTGCGCGTCTTACCAACAAAAATGAAAGAAGAACACGTTAGCATGTCATCAAAAATACTCATTCGAATGGGTATGCCCTGCCAGGACGCATTCAATCATTTTTGCCATTTTTTGAAAGAAGACGACATGGATCGACGAGACGACGAGGCGTGTGCCATACGAATCATTAGGCGCTCCAGGCTGTGCGTGTCCGGTTCCGATGTCGACAGAAGACGCCAGTGCTTCGTTCTCGTCGTGACCACTACATATACTACAAGTAAAGGAGCCAAACAATCTGGGCATTGTCATTGTAACCGCCTTCCTCTGCATCTCCACCGCATGTTTTCATGCCCCATCGGGTAAGAGATTTTGTGTATGCAATTTCGCAGGCCGTGCCAAAGTAACTCCATGGCTCGACGGGATACAAACTTGGACATAAAGTGTTGCAGGTACATTCCAAGCTCAGTTGGGTTTTTGCGGTGACAAATAATCTTTCTCCCGAATATGGTACTGGCCGCGCTGTTGAAACGACTGCTCTTCTCCAACCATGGCTGCATCGACAATGATATGATGCTGCTCGAGAACCAGCTCCCATGGAAGGACTTGCTGGCTCGTCAACATGGCGGCGCTCGAGGCCGCCACGGGCCGCAGCTACGGCGACCACCCCCACCGGAGCGCCGTCTGCTCCTACCTCGCCCTCTTCAGCATGTTCATGCTCCGGGAGGAGGACGTGCACGAGCTGCGAGCCAAACGTATCCTGCACGAACCAGAGGCAAGAAGTTTTTACCTTCCTTTCACTTAAATGTACAGAATTTCATCCTTTGCCATACACTCCTTGGGAGTGTGATCTTGCCAGACATGATGCAAAACCGGTAGTTTGTTGACCATGGAAGAGAGGCCCGATGTCGCACACAGGTGGTGCCGAGGGAGAAGCCCAGCCAGAGCTTGAGCTCAGGGGAGTACTCAGCTTTGCCATCAAAGGGCAGCATCATCCAGTCGCCGGCATGCCTCCATTCAAGATTCACCGTGTCGAAGCAGTATGTGCCAATGCCCTCTGTGGCCAAAGACAAGCAGATGGTGCGGCCACCTTCTACCACTGTGTAGGAGCTGATCAGGGACGGTTTGTACTGGGGACTGAAGACAAACGGTGGCAATGGAAGAGGCTGCCAGTACCAGCGATGAAGGAAGCTCGAGGTGTACATGTCAGGACTGCCAAATCTGAGGACATTGAAGCAGGATTCTGAATCCAGCCCTGCAGGGGTACTGTGAATGACGTAGAGGCCTTCCCTTTGGATGCTGTCCCTTTGGATGCATGACGTAGATGTCTTCTTCCCTTTGGATTCTGTCCGGGCGACAGAGGCTGAGACGGGGCTGCTTCCCTCTGGATGCTGGAGGCTTGGCAGGGGGCTTGCGCAGTACGAGTCCGCGTCGTAGTGGAGGGTGTGCCCGTCCTTGTTGATGAAGAGGACCTTGCCCTCGCCGCTGCGGGGGCTCACGAGGCCGAAGAACGCCTGCCTGTGGTTCAGTGGCTGGGCCAAGTGTTCGTGGGGGACTGTTGAAAGCTCATGCACGGTGCAGGCAACTCCGGCAGCCTCTCCGTCATTGGTGGCACATCACCACCCGCACCAATTTTCGCCAGTGCTTCTGGTGCCGCCGGAAGCGCTTGTGCTTCGGCCGTTGATGCATGGGTAGAAGAGATGCTTGGAGACGTCGAGACGATGCAGCGAATACATGCCGCTCTTGTAGTTCTCCGCCACGATATTCACGAACCGCCGGATCATCGTCTCCCCTTCGAGACTCGGATCTTCTCGATCGATCGATCGATCGATCTCAGACTGGAACTAACTTCCCCTTCAGCTTGACTGAACTATCTACTCTGCCTTGTACGAACTGGCTGCAGAATCACAAATGAAAGGTGAAAAAAAAATCATATTTTTAAGGGATTGAGATCAAGGAGATAGAGAAGTGCGACAACGAGAGGAAGAAGGTGATGGATCGTACCTCAGCGTGCAAGCGCGCGGATCAGATGGTCGATCTTGAGGAGCGCCGCCCCGCCTGGAAAGAGTGAGCGACTGGAGCAGACGGGCGGCGGCGGCGATGCGTTGGAGGAGGAAGGGGAAGGACCTCATGTACTTGGACCATGGGCTGCTTAATTGTGGGCTTTCGGTGGGCCGGCCAAGCGACATGATAAACCATTTCCAACTTATGGGCCTTAGGCCTGTTGCTGTTTAGTTTAGTGTAAAGAAGATGGGGCATATGGGAAGGTCCACTTGTGTCGATTATTTGAGTACCAAATGATACCAAATGAAAAATATTTAAACAACAAAGTTGTAGATCTCATCAAGATCTACAATTTTCATATAAAGTTTATCTTCATTCGAGTTCATTCGTATAATTTTTTAAAAGTGTACTACTAGGAGGAGAGGGAGCTTCCGGAACCGGCTACAGTATGCCTACCGCCGTTTCATTTGACTATAGCCGTTTCAAACGGCGGTATAGTATAGATTTGCAATTTTTTCTGTTAGGTATATATTTTTGCAAAATACTAAAATAAAAAATAAAAAAATAAAAAAAAATCGTGCCGGGAAGAGGAGGATGAGACGTGTCAGCATCTTGGTCGCCCGGAGATGACCTCGACGCATCGTGGTCATCGAGCAGGCGGGAGGGAATCTGAGCGCCGGTCACGACAGGTGAGCCCCGCCGCCACATCCCTTTCCCTTTTGGCTTCCACTCGCCGGCATGGGGCCCGGCCGACTTGAGGGCCCACCCGTCAGCCACGCGGGCCACTGTCCCCCACCACCTATATCCATTTTCGGGGAGGAGAGGAAAGAGAAGAAGGGGATTCCTTTCCCTCTGCTCCCTTCCCCCCTTCCCCTCCTCGTCGAAACCCTAGCCCCGCCTCGCCGCCGGCGGTGGCCGCCGGTGCAACGCCCAGCCCCGACCCGCCGCCGTATCTCTCCAAACACGACTCTCCCCGCCGCGCGCTCCCTCCCTCCCGGAGCCGACGCCGCGCCCGATCGGCTCGCCGTCGGATCCCGGATCGGCCGCCGCCATGTCCAAGGCCAGGGTCTACACCGACGTCAACGTCCTGCGCCCCAAGGAGTACTGGGACTACGAGGCGCTCACCGTCCAATGGGGGTCAGTCCTCTCCTCTTCTCCCCCCTCCCCTCCCTCCGTCGCTCCCTCCTCGAATCCTCCGCCCCCCCTGGCGCGCGTAACCCTAGCTCAGGATTTCCGTTTTCGCCGCGCTACAAGCATGCTGTATGTCCGCGTGGCGAATTGTTTGGTCGGTTCGTGAGGTTGCGCTCAGTAGTTTGTTCAGGTGGAGTTCAAAGATGTGATTGTCCCTGTGCTTATCTTGATTGGATCGTGTGATTTGGTAGGTAACCATGTCCAATACAGTACTAGGCAACGCGCTTCGTAATGAGCTACTTAGGCTGGACTCCCTGATAGCATAGGTCCTCATTAATTGCTACCTCCAGTGTATCTCCGTATCGTCCGCTGATTATTTGTGTTAGAAGCGTTATGTATGAGCTAAAAGGTATTTAAGAGCGATTCAATGGAAGATTCTTCGCATGCTTATACTGCGAGTGTATTTACTTTCACCATTTACCTTAATGAAGAAGCTGAGCTGGTTTATTGACCTTGCGTGATGGCGTGTTCCTTTCCTTAGTTTTGCAGTTTGTCGATTGATTTGGCTAGCATTAAACTGGTTTTGATGTTCGGAGTTGCAGTCAGCTTCCATTGTTATTAACTCGGTTCCCAGACCATATATAGATATTTCCTATATGCTGATTCGGCATAGTCTTAAAGGCAAAAACAGAGCAACCCATCGATAGCTCTGTCGAGCAGTTCACAATAAATAAAATCCAGTTCATGCATGGAATCTACTGCAATACCCATGGTTTCTGGATAACTAAACGTGTTTAGCTCAGCGAGTTGATTTAAGATCGTAATTAACACTTGATATTGATAATGACAATAGAGTTTCACAGTTGTCTGCTTTATCGTTGTTGTCATTGCCTGATGAGCCTGGTATGGTTTATTATTGCACCAATGTTCATATATGTAGTTATCAGAACTTGCCTGAAATAGCTGTAGGTAGAATAGGAGCGGGGTATGCCAAATATGCAAAGAAATACCACCCTTAGAATATGTCAAGGACTGGTGTTTCTCTTCTTTCTGCACCTTAAGTCCCAAATACAGAAGAACAATACTGTGCCCACCCCAAAGGGAACTAAACTGAAATTTTCTTGAGCACATGGATTTTTTTTTAGCATGCAGTTGCACGATTTCTGCCTCACGAAGATAACTCTATTATCATCCTTCAGCATTCTACTTTATATCAATAGTTATCACTCCCAATCTTTTGGACAGTCATGCTATGACTGTCAGCTTTTAACCTTTTTTTTCCTACTGTGCTGTTATGTTTGCCCAACCCGTTAAGTTATTGGTTTCTGACAAGTATAATTCTCTTTGATCAGTGAGCAGGATGACTATGAAGTTGTCAGGAAAGTTGGTAGAGGAAAATACAGCGAAGTCTTTGAGGGCATCAATGTTAACAACAATGAGAAATGCATCATTAAGATCCTCAAGCCTGTGAAGAAAAAGAAGGTGGACATGAATCCTTTTTTTTGTATTTTTTTAGTTATCCCCTGAACCTACTAGTTTATCAATAACAGGTTACTGTTTTCATTGCACATATGTTTAGATTTTGATGGCCTTTTTATTGAGATTTTAACCTACACTTTGCATGCTGGTGCAGATCAAAAGAGAAATTAAAATCCTTCAGAATCTTTGTGGAGGCCCTAATATCGTGAAGCTGCTTGATATTGTTAGAGATCAGCATTCAAAAACACCCAGCTTGATCTTTGAATATGTCAACAACACTGATTTCAAAGTGCTTTACCCAACATTGACCGATTATGACATTCGCTATTACATCTACGAGTTACTCAAGGTTTGATTCTTTTTCTCATGTTTTTCTTATGTTGTAAGCAGTTAATATATTTTCTTCTCTAAAGAAGCCTTGGTACTCCAATTTACTTTGGACTAAGCATTGGTTTATGTTGTTTGTGTAAAGAAGCCTTGGTAATTTAGAATTATCTATATCTATTATTGAGTTCCAGTGTCCCAATAGTTTCTTTTTTGGGGGTGCATTGTCAAGGCATGTATATGTTAGCAAGGAAATGAGAACACCTCTGTATATGTAACAAATGACCATACCAAGTTACTTTTGATCTGATTATCAAGTAACTTGTAGTGAGTCTGGCTATGGTTATCTCACTGTTTCTGCTTTATGTGCACAGGCATTAGATTACTGCCATTCACAAGGTATTATGCACCGAGATGTGAAGCCTCATAATGTTATGATAGATCATGAGCTCCGTAAACTCCGGCTGATAGATTGGGGCCTTGCTGAATTCTATCATCCTGGCAAGGAATATAATGTCCGTGTTGCCTCAAGGTAGCTGCAGATAAACTTTCACAATTGTATAGCTGGTTCAGTATTATTGCATTGACTAATTAACAGCATAACCTTTGTAATGTGGAATTCTGAAGTCGCAATTAGTGAGACTATAATATACTCCATGCACTATTTATTTCTTAATTCTTATGCATGCCTTTGTTACAAAACTTCTTCAGTTGAATTGAACTCACATTTCTGCGACTTGTGGTTCATTACTGCTCTTTTTGTTTGAATTTACAAAAAGTTTGCTTTGAAAGATTTTCTGTGAAGCATATGGCTTACTTCACATGACTCTAGAGCATACAGTTTACCTATTAACTTTGACCTCCCTCGATCTTTCTTTCTCAACGTTTTTGTTATTTTCAATTGGAACTCAGATACTTCAAGGGACCTGAGCTTCTTGTGGACTTGCAAGATTATGACTACTCTTTGGACATGTGGAGTCTTGGCTGCATGTTTGCTGGAATGGTATTATTCGCATGAATGTTCTACCTATTTATTGTCCATAGCTTCATTATATATTTCAGATGATTTATTTGACATAACTGATTTGATCGTATGCTGCCACTGCAGATATTCCGTAAGGAGCCATTTTTCTATGGCCATGACAACCATGACCAGCTTGTTAAGATTGCCAAGGTATTAATTCAGTTTGTTTATTTTTTCATTTAACTATATATGTTGCTTATGTTTTCCATGTGATGTAGCCATCAACTTCGTTTTATCTGTTGCTATCTAGTTCTGATTGCAGTCAGAAGCAACAGTTTGGATTATTTTTCAATTGAAACTATGGACAAATTTAGTTGTTTATTTTTAGTATGTGCTTGCACATTTACTTGTTGCTACATTGTTGGTTATATCCGCTGTTAATGTCATGATACCATTTGGTGCTGTTATATCTGCAGAACTTTTTGAAGCATCAGCACTAATTATTGTCACATTCCTTTATTATCAGGTACTCGGAACAGATGGGCTGAATGCTTATTTGAACAAGTACAGAATTGAGCTTGACCCTCAGCTTGAAGCCCTCGTTGGAAGGTACAGTATATCATGACTCACCAAGCCTTTGATGCAAGATAATCATTCATGTGAAGTACATTTACATCCTTTTGGGATGCAGGCATAGCAGGAAACCCTGGTCAAAGTTCATTAATGCAGATAACCAACACCTAGTATCTCCTGAGGTGTGTACAAATGGAACTTGCATATCAAATTTACCTAGTTCTTGGCTCTTAACTTGATTTCTTTGTCTGTAGGCCATAGATTTCCTTGACAAGCTTCTGCGTTATGATCACCAGGACAGGCTTACTGCACGTGAAGCAATGGTAATTGTCCCTATGCTATTTTTGGTGTGACAGCTCAAATGTAACTGGCTGCTCGCCAGTCTAAACATCCTAACTGAAATTTTACTAGTATAGCATCACTGAAACAAAAAGGTCTACAGATTCTCAGTTGTGCATGGTATTTTTGACTGAGCATTTTGGTTTCGGAGCCAGAGCTTTTGCGCACAAATTTATAAGGCCCAACACATTTATTTGATTTTCTCATAATATGCTGCCCAATCAACTTTTGATAATTTATCTACGTTGCCAAGTCATTTACTGGTTGCTTGTATTGTTGCAGTTACACCCATACTTCCAACAAGTGAGAGCCGCAGAGAACAGCAGGACGCGCGCATAAGCAGGCAAGAGCAAAGATGCTTTAACCGATCATCAGCTGCCCTCAATGGACCTGCGCTCCATCGATGACTTGCTTCAGTCATGTATGAGACAAATAGCGGTTGGGTCACTCACTTGGCAGAAACAAACAATTGCGAGGGCAGCCTCTGTTGTAGCCTATCCTTAACCGCATCGAGAAGGAACGCAAATTTTATTCAGGTTGTAAGCTTGAGATATGATTGCGAACATTATTCATGTAATGTGTTTGCCATAAAAGGTCATCTGTTCGCAGATTGTACTGTTGTATTATTGAGCTTGTAAAGAATATCAATCTTTTGTTTGGACTCCGTCGAGCTCTCGTGGGCATATTTCCTCGCATTACCTTAGGAAATGATGTGTTTGGGCACCCTTGCTCTTACAATATTTCTACGCTAGCTAGGTAAGCAAAAGACGCCTCCCTGGTAAAATCTGGCTTCAAAGTGTGCTGCACGCTTCATGGATTCTAAAATCGTTTCACCAAGATGTCAGGGTTCCACAGCACAGAAGACAGTAAAATTACTGAGCAAGCACGGGCATTCACAAATCCACACACAATCGATGTTGTAGCGCAACAGGCTGACAGCGAAGGATTACATATAGATGGGGCAAACACAACCGAAGCAGCAGCTGCAACAGCAGTTCAGACCCATAATACATGGTGATGATGACAATACTACTTGCGGATCACGAAAGTTTTCTCCTCTCTGTGGTTTTGATGAAAGAGCATACGCTTCTTGTCAGAGCAGGCATATGCTGCTGCTTACTAATTCTTGAGGTGTGGGAAGCACTGGAAGAGGTCGTTCTTGGGATGCCTCGCCTCTGCGTGCTCTTTGCACTTGGCCTCAGAGGTGGTGCAGATGAAAGTCTGCATGCAGATCTTGCACTGCAAGGAAGAAGTTTTCGATGTGATCATCAGCTCGCGACGGATGGCTATTCTTTTCTTTGCAGGTAAAGGAAATTCTCAGAAAGAAAAGGCATGGTACATCAGACAGTAAATGCCAGCTGAGGAAATTACACAGCAGGTACCTACCTCAGTATTTGCAAGAGCTATCTAAGACAGAGAATTACCAAAACGTTCAGTAGTCAGTGCAGTAGTGAGTTTCCAGATTGCACAGGGGTAATTTTTTATTAAAAAAAAGGGTTATCCATTCCACTACTTGGCCTTTGTATCCCTACCACGTACAGTCAAGGTTAGGCTAGAACAGTTGGGTCACGTTCAGATGTTCCTGAACAAAGGCCGTGTTTAGTTGGGGAATTTGGGAGGTGCCAAATTACTGTTACAGCACTGTAGCACACTGTAGCGTTTCGTTTGTATTTGTGAATTATTGTCCAAATATTGACTAATTAGGCTCAAAAGATTCGTCTCGCAAAGTACAACAAAACTGTGCAATTAGTTTTTAATTTCATCTACATTTAGTACTCCATGCATGTACCGCAAGTTTGATGTGATGGGGAATCTTCTTTTTGCATAGTGTTAAAGTTGGGAGTTGGGAGTAAGGCCGTGTTTAGTTGGGGAATTTGGGAGGTGCCAAATTACTGTTACAGCACTGTAGCACACTGTAGCGTTTCGTTTGTATTTGTAAATTATTGTCCAAATATTGACTAATTAGGCTCAAAAGATTCGTCTCGCAAAGTACAACAAAACTGTGCAATTAGTTTTTAATTTCATCTACATTTAGTACTCCATGTATGTACCGCAAGTTTGATGTGATGGGGAATCTTCTTTTTGCATAGTGTCAAAGTTGGGAGTTGGGAGTAACTAAACATGGCCTAACTAAACATGGCCAAAGTTCAACCATTAGTGACGGTTGATGTGACACCGCTAAGCTAATCAAGTTGATGTGTGCAGCATGGGTTAAGACATCTGGTTGCAGCTATCTATCTCCTGATGGTGGTAAGCTAACCTACCTACCCACTATAGGCGTGAGCCAATAATGTCTGCAGCAAAGGCTTCTGGACTGATGTAAAACTCATAGATGAGCGCAGCAAGGCTATGCGGCGGTGAATCCCCCTGATGTTGAAGTTAAATCCCCCTGTGTAATGAGGTCATGGCGAATTCCCAGAAATCAAATGCAGCTGCAGACATTTGACAGGTTGAGTAGTAGAAGCTAGCAAGCAAGGTACTGATACCCTGGGTTTGATATGGAGTAAGCAATCCATTGCTACCATGCCTAGCACAGGTCCACGCACCTAAAGCGGCAGAGCACGATGAGGAGGACAGGCGATGGGAATTGGTGATGAAACCAGTGGATCTGCGTGGAACGGAGTGGGATTTTTTTCGGGGCGCGGCGATTTTGAGGTTAGGATCGAGCGAATCATGAGCAATCAAGGCCTTATTGCTGTTTTCTACTACCATGAGTAACCAATTCGGGGGAGTACCCCCAAATCGAATCAAATCAGTTCACCCGTCGGGTACCCATACGCGCAGTACAAAAATCGCATCGCAGCAAGAGATAGATAACATGCGCTCTCCTGGTGGCAGATCGGCGGGGAAACGCAGGCAGGCAGAAGAAGGAAGGGGGAGGGGGGGGGGGGGGGGGGGGGGGGAAATAAACCCCCGGGGTGTTCATGGCCTTCTTGTTGGCCTCGAGCTGGCTGCCTGCAAGGAATCGGGGCCCGAATCGATAGGGTTAGATGGAAGCGAACGGATCCGAGGCGGCGGCAGCAGCAGCCGCCGCCGCGGTGGCGAGGAAATCGCGCACGCGGAAAGGAAAGGGATCTGTAGAGAGAGAGAGAGAGAGAGAGAGAGGAGAGGTTGTTGTTACCCTTGGGGCCCTTGTTCTTCTCGGCGTTCCTCTCGCGGGCCATCTTGGCCTTCTGGCCGTTGCCGCCGCCCATGGCTGGTGCTGGTGGTGGTTCTCTTCCGGCTCCGAGGCTGCGAGGAGGGTTGGGGGGTTGGCGTGGGGGTGCGGGCCGGGGGTGTGGCCGTGTGGGGGAAAGAAGAAGAGGAAAGGAGGCGTGGACGCCGACGCGACGCGTTTAATGCACGCAGGCAGGTGGGCCAGGGGCAGGTCGGCGTTGGGTGAAAATCCAACCCCGTGATAAATGGGCCACGGTGGTGGCATCTGGAAATAAATGGGCCCTTTTCCAGAAACTGGTGGCTGGAAATCGCCGCCGCGGCGGGCAGGGCCCACCATGACCGCGACGCTAGAGCCTTCTAGAATTGGAGACCCTTCCCTTCATCAGTATTAGGGCCTGCAATGCATAATAAGCAACTTAAAATAAGCAAATAAGTTGCTTATAAAACCAATCACTCTTGCTTATGGGGTTGCTTATTTTTAGCACATAAGCAACTCTTGGGTTGCTTATGATTGCTTATGGGGACTAAAAGATGCACTTTACACCTCCTACCCTCATTCAATGCACCCTACCTCTCTCTCTCCTCCCTCCCCCATCACCACTCACCAGCTCCCCTTCCTCCGCGCCACCCGCCGCCGCTCCCGCCCGCCGCCGCCGCTCCCGCCCGCCGCCGCCGCTCCCCCACGCAGATCCGCCGCCGCTCCCAGCCGCTGCCCGCCGCCGCCGCCCCTGGCCGACCTGCTGCCGGCCGTCGCCCGCCCCCGCGGAGACCCGCCGCCACTCCCGGCCGCCGCCGGCCCCCAAGATCGGGCGTGTGCAGGAAGAAGAAGGGTGGAAAGGCAAATTGGAGGGGTAGCAACACAAGGGGCAAATATGACAATGTTCATCTCATAAGCAAGGGTATCCAAACAGCTAGACTAAAAATAAGCAACTCCAAATAAGCATCTTTAAGCAACTTAAAGTTGCTTATAATAAGCAACTCAAACCAAACAGGCCCTTAATCATCCATAAGGTGGTGCAATTTTATCTTGCAGCCCAACAAGGAGTAGGCACAAATAAGGCGGTTCGTCCTTTGTATTTTGTGCAAATAAACAAAAAAATGAAGTTTATGAGATTGCAGAAGTAATTAGATAAAAGATGATCGACACGTAGTATGCAACCAAATGAACAAGATATATTTAGATGGTGTACCATTCTTCTAACTGATCGATGATAATAAAGTACAGCATTGTCAACACAATTGACACCAAAACCTAGACCACCAATAAGCATGGACGAAGAATTGTTTATTCCCTAAACTACTAGCTAGCTAGGCACCTAATCCGAACTGACTAACCGAAACTATCTAATCCAAATCTTCTCGTCCATTTCTATTATTCCAATCGATCGATGCCCATCAGAAGTGCTCGAAGTGCTCGAGGTTGGAGACTCCGAGGAACGCCATGATTGGCCCTGGAGCACCTACATGACGGCCCTCTATCCGGCCTGCGTAGGGTGCTCAATGTCCCAGAAGAAGTACTCCTCCAGGTGTTCGCAGAGCGAGTAGCGCCTGTCGAGGTCGCAGTAGTCGCCGGCATCGTCGGCGGCGGCCTCGCAGCAGGGCCGGAGGCGCTCCTAGCTTGAACTGCTTCCCGTACAGCGTCGACCCTTCCTTGGGCTCCACCAGATCCCTCACCACGCTGTTCACGTCCAGGAGCATCACGTCCTCCTCGCCGCCCAGCCAGTCACGGAGCGCCGTGTTGTGCACGAGCGAGCGCAGAACAGCGGCTTGCCAGGGCACATTACTGGCGAGACGGAAAAAGGAGCTGTCTCTGCCAGAGCCGTAGTTGGCGAGGGCGGTATCGTCGTGGAGCGCGCGCGTGGGCGGCGCGACTGTGGAGGAGACGGAAAAGCCGGAAGGCATCGGGGCGCGCGGCTGGGGATCCGGGCGAGGTGATGGGTGTGGGATGCGAGGCGGTCTGGCGTGGTAGCGGCAAATCCTCTGTCGCGGCAGCGACAGGGCGCCTTGGTGCGGCCGGCGAGCAAGATGAGGCGAGGCAGAAAGGGCTGCAGGAGCTTCCGCGCGTGATTAGGAAGGGGCGCGCTGATCTTTCTTAACGCGGCCGGCGACTGGGCGAGGCGGTGCTCGTCAGGGAGGTCGAGCCACGCGGCGGAGAGGCTCTGAAGCGGGGCACACGCTGGCTCTGGCGTGTTTGACTCCAGAGATCCGGGGGATCTGATTGTGGGTCCACCATCCAGTCTTTGGCTCTCCCACAGCTCTAAGATTTTGGAGGAACACCGGTTTCGGGACTTAGGGAAGAGCTGCTGCTTGCTGGGTCCGTGCGATATTTTTGGGTTTTTAGGGGTCGGACCGATGGAAAATGCAGATTTGGAATTAGTCTTGAGATTAACTCAGCTGATTAATCAAGGTCGTTACACTGCCATTTATTAATTCTATTATTCGGGAGAGATCAAACCATATCTTTGTCATTTACGAATAGCTGATTTTATTTTGCTACTGCCTTCTTCTAGTTCTATATAAACAACTAGGACGTAGGAGATAGCGCAACAAATCCAATCTAGGTAAGTCGTTGGTCCAGACAACAAAGCAATACGTAGCCATTGCTCTCCATATCATCAGATCATGTCGCGCGTCAAGAAGCATAGTATAGTTTTTTTTGTTCTTAGCTGCTCTTGTTGTGATGGCACAGTTTTCTCTACTTTTAATGCAGATGGTAAGTGGTGGTACGCGAACACAGCTAGCCACCCAGCCAAAATCTGATACGCAATAATACTGGTTCCTTACTTCCTTGTAGTTTTTGATATGTGTTCTTTGTGTATCATCACAATATTTTGAGCTGACTTCTATGTTCAAACTATAGGATCTTCCTTTTCCATGTGCTGAGTTATTACTTTTACAATCTTAAAGTTTTTGCTAATGCTCAAATTATATACTACCCCCGTTCCTTTTTAATTAATGACGTTCAGACCAAAAAGTTTAGCCGTACAAAGCTCCTGTATCTTTGCTTTGTTTTTGTGGTCTACTAATTAATTGGTGCGGGGATGAACGCTGACAGGAGGAAGGAAGGGAGCAAATCCTATTGCAAGGTTGCCCCTGGGCATACCGGGAAAAGTAGAGACTTTTGTTGCGGCACTATGAATGCAATTAAGAAATCACTTCTTCGATGGCACTGGTTTGGGCTTATCTCTCTCACAAAGAAAAGGTTTTGTTTCGTAACAAGTATTTTGCGCAAATAAACAAAGAAAAAAAGAAGATTATGGGATTGCAAAAGTAATTAAATTGAGCAGATAAAAGATGATCTACACATAGTATGCAACCAAACGAACAAGATATATTAAGATGGTGTGCCAGCATTGTCAACACAGTTGACACCAAAACCTGAACCACCAATAAGCATGGACGAAGAATTGTTTATTCCCTAAACTGCTAGCTAGCTAGGCACCTAATCCGAACTGACTAACCGAAACTATCTTATCCAAATCTTCTCGTCCATTTCTGTTATTCCAATCGATCGATGGCCATCAGAAGTGCTCGAGGTTGGAGACTCCGAGGAACGCCATGATTGGGCCCTGGAGCAGCTGCATGACAGCCCTCCATCCGGCCTGCGTGGGGTGCTCGTTGTCCCAGAAGAAGTACTCCTCCGGGTGTTCGCAGAGCGAGTAGCGCCCGTCGAGGCCGCAGTAGTCGCCGGCGTCTTCGTCGTTGGCCTCGCAGCAGGGCCGGAGGCGCTCCTTGAACTGCTTCCCGTAGAGCGTCGACCCTTCCTTGGGCTCCACCAGGTCCCTCACCACGCTGTTCACGTCCAGGAGCATCACGTCCTCCTCGCCGCCCAGCCGGTCACGGAGCGCCGTGTTGTGCACCTCGGAGACCCAGTTGCGGCTGTCGTCGCAGGAGCTGTAGGGGTCGCTGGATTGCCTCGTCAGCCACGGCGTGCAGCCGTACGAGATCACCGTGTTCACCAGGACCTTGGGGACGCCCAGGTCCTGCAGATCCGACACGATGCTCGCCACCTCATCGATCACCTTCGATATCGTATCGTTTATCGCCTGCAAATGCAATGGGATTAAATATAATGATCCATCAATACTACTATACGTAGATGTGTATATACCCAGGTACTACTCACGTCGTTATTGGCGTATGCGTAGTCGTCGCCGGAGTAGGCGAGGAGCGCCACCGAGTCCCTCAGGTCCTTGCGCTCGACCACGCCGTCCCTGATCAGGTTCCTCAGCTGCTGGACCTGCGCCCTGAGCTTGGGCACGCCCGCCGGCGTATCCAGCGCGACGGAGCCGCCGACGGCGAAGTTCAGGCCGGCGGCGTCGATGCCGTCGTCCCAGTCGTCGTACGTGTAGGGCGGGGGTGACTCGCTGCGGCCCATGATCTTGGCCAGAAAGTCCGGCTGCACCAGGCCGTCGGAGAAGCGGCCGCTCGGCTGCCTGCCGTGCGCCGTGTCCGACATGCCGAAGGGGGAGCGCCACGAGCGGGAGCCGTAGCCGAGTTGGGGGTCCGAGTCGCCGTTGCCGGTGTCGGCGAAGTCGTCCCCGAACACCAACAGCTTCTTGGGCTTGGCATCAGCAGGGGGGCTATCGGTATCATCATCATCATCAGAAGGGGGGCTATCGGTATCACCATCATCATCAGTAGGGGGGCTATCGATATCATGATGGTGGCCGTGGTGACGGTGGCGCCGCTGGGACGACAAGTCGCCGGCGGCCACCGCTCGGGACTCCGCCACACGGCTTGCGCCTGCATGCATATGCAGCCGTAGGTAAGTAGATGCAACACCACATACACATATGCATGAGATACAACAGTGCGAATGCTAATGTTGACAATAGAGTAGCTTACCGTTGAGCAGCAAGAAGAGGACGAAGCAGCTAATGGCCAAAGAATTCATGGTGAGAGGTGAATGAACAGATCGGATTTTTTTTTCTTATGGGAAAGGAGCTGCTCGAGAGAGAAGCTAGTTTCGGCCTGCGTGGGAACAACGTACGGCTTATCTATTTATAGTCCAGCATCAAGCAAATTGAATTAGAGATTGCGGAGAGGTTTATCTCTTGCACATATTTGTTCAAGCAAATTGAATTAGATATTGCGGAGAGGTTTATCTCTTGCACGTATTTGTTCAAGCAAATTGAATTAGAGATTGCGGAGAGGTTTATCTCTTGCACGTATTTTGAGCACCCTAGAGTTTTAGGGGGCGTTTTCTTCCCGTGTCTTATTTTTAGCACGTGTCACATCGAATGTTTAGATACTAATTAGGAGTAGTAAACGTAGACTATTTACAAAACCAATTACATAAGTGGAATCTAAACGGCGAGACGAATCTATTAAGCCTAATTAAGCCTAATTAATCCATCATTAGCAAAATATTTACTGTAGCAACACATTGTCAAATCATGGACTAATTAGGCTTAATAGATTCGTCTCGCCGTTTAGATTCGTCTTATGTAATGGGTTTTGTAAATAGTCTACGTTTAATACTCCTAATTAGTATCTAAACATTTGATGTGACGGGTGCTAAAGTTTAGCAAGTGGAAGAAAACAGGCCCTTAGTTGGCACAAAATTACATCCGTGAATACACCTTTTTTGAGCTTTTTGGAGAAAAAAAAAATCCATAGGTGTTGTCTAGCAAATATAAAAATTATAATCTAGACTCATTCACGGAAACGGACTTTTTTAGTCCTCACTCGGAAGATGCATCCATAGTCCCATTTTTAATTTGTTGCGGACTTCATCAGAATTTTCCCGATCGAAGATAATATAATAAGAAATTATATATCGAAAAACTGAAAGCATAACATTATCGAAAAAAATGAAGTACCAAAACAATAGATTTCTCGAACGCTGATGGACTGTATATGACAATCGTCGCAGCAGCAAATTAAACTACTCAAAAGCTTGTAATCTGGCAAAATCTGTTAGCTGATCACTCTGCAAATCGTAAATGCATCCTCTTGGCCGGCGGCGGGGACGACGACGTATGTTGCTGCTGGCGCGCGCTCCGCGAAATCTTCACCATGTTCTGCATCGCCGGAGTCGCGTACGGCCGCGGTGCAGCTCCGCCTCCTAGCCGGAGTATACCCCCACGTCCAGCACCGCGGCCCGGACGTACAAAGTGTGTTGGCGGCCGCACTGCCACCGACAAGGCGCGTTGCTGCCTGTGCGAGCTCATGCCGGAAAGCATGGCCGCGCGGCCCGTCTGCTCGTACTCCCTCCGGCTCGCCACGCGGGCGGCGAGGTCGCTCAGCTCGTCCTCCAGCGCGTCGGGTCCCCGGCCATCCCCGGCGCCGAGCGCCGCACGGCCTCCTGCCCGTCCTCGAGTATGCGCGCCGCCTTCGCGTGCTCGCCGCGCTCGGCCGCCGCCCGTGCGGCGGCCATGTCCTCCGTCGCTGTCACGCGGACGCGCTCCCGCACCACTTCCATGGACAGTCCGTCGGGCACTTGGGACAATGGCCTCAGCACCGCGGCGTCGTCGCCGGCAACGTCTTCGCAGCACCCTCTCACCGCGTCTCGGTACGAGCATCTCACTTTGATCAATTGGGTGACCTCTTCCGTAGCTTCGGCTGCCGGCACGCGCACGAACACCAAGAAGCGCCTCTCCTCGTCCGCGTAGAGCTCGCCGACGTCCACCGAGGCGGCCCGGCGGTCCGCGTCGACGCGGTTCTCGTAGCGGCCCGACTTGACGCCCAGGACTCGCACGCCCGGGTGCACGCACGCCACGGCGACGCGCACGTCCTGCATGGCGACCGAGAGGAGCCCGCCGACGCACTGCGCGAACGAGTCCTCGATGGCCGCCTGGTTCTCGACGAAGGAGAACGTGCCGCCCGTCTCCTCCGCGACGGTGTGCATCGCCGCCGCGTCGTGGTCGGTGCCGAAGCCGAACGTGTGGATGGGCGCCGCGCGGCCCCTGAATGAAGGTGGCACGAGATCGACGTGCCGACGCGGCACGTACCCATCCCGCCCGTCGGAGAGGAGGATGACGCTGGTGACGGCGTTCCTGTGCCGGCGGTCGTCGAGCTCCCTGGTGGCCACGCGGAGGCCCTCGCCGATGTTGGTGCCGCCGCCCGCGGCGAGGGCCTCCACGGCGCACTTCGCCGAGGCCTTCCCGTCGGCCGCCATGCGCGCGAGCCGGACCACGCGGGTCGCGTCGTTCGAGAAGGAGACGACGCTGAGGCGGTCGGTCGGGCCGAGGTTGTCGATGACGAACCCCACGGCCTGCTTCACCAGGCGCAGCTTCTCGCCGCGCATGCTGCCGCTGACGTCGATCACCGTCACGAGGTCGAGCGGCGCGCGCCGCGCGCCCGCGGCCGCCGCCCCCGGCGCCACGGCGTGCACGAGCACCGCGAAGCTGCCCCTGGACGCGCCCCTGGCCACGGCCGGTCGCTCGCAGTGCGTCTTAACTGCCACCACCGCGTGGTCGGCCGCATCTCGCGACGCCTCGACGGTCTGATCCGCCACCGGCGGGTCGTCGTCGTCGTCGTACGGGCCATGGTTATGATGATGATGAGAAGACGACGGTCGCCTTGCGGGAGGAGGACTGGAGGAGAACGGCAGGTCGCGCCACGCGGCCTTGCAGATCGGGCAGTCCCTGTGGCCGTGCGCGACGCTGCGGAGATGCAGCGGTGGTGGAAGAAGTGGGAGCACTCGGCCGTGAAGATGGCCTGGCCCCGGCCGACGTCGCCGAGGCAGATGGCGCACGGGTCGGCAGCGGCGTCGCCCTCCATCGCGACGCGCCTAGGCCCTGGCTAGGGATCGCTTCAGATCAAAGTTTTCCAAATGGGCCAGGCCCACTGGGTGGCCCGAGGCTCGGCACTAAAAAACCCGGCATGAACACGGGCCCGGCACGAGGGGAATAGTGCTCGGGCCGGCCCAGTACGATGATAGTGCCGGGCCTGGGCCGCATTCCTGGCACGCTGGGCCAGCACGAGCCCGGCACGATTTTTGGGCCGGCCCGACACCCCCGCGCCCCTCGCCTCCCGACCGTTGATCTCCGGCGTCCCGTCGCCTCCTGACCGTTGGATCGAGCCGTTGGGGAGGGGATATATAAGCCCGCCGGCGCGTCGCCCCGCTCGGCCGCAAACCCTAGCTCATTTCCTTCCCCTCCCCGCCGCTCTCGCTCTGGATCTGGATCTCGCTCTCCTCTCGGCTCTCGCTCTCCTCTGGCTCTCCGCCTCCCGCACGCCTCGCCGGCTCGCCGGTCGCCGCCTCTGGCTCTCCTCCTCTCCGCCTCCGCTCTCTCGTCTCCTCCCTCGCCGGCGACCGTTGGCCCCCCTCGCCTCCCGACCGTTGTCTGTTGGTGTTCTACTGATTCGTTCTTGTTTCATCTTCTTCCTCCCCCAACCCCCTCCTCCTCTCGCCTCCTCCCTCTCCGGCAACCGAAGGCCGGCGTCGGCCGCCTACCGGCACCGCTAGCCCCCCTCGCCTCCCGACCGTTGTCTGTTGGTGTTCTTCTACTGATTCGTTGGTGTTCTTCTTCCCCCAACCCCCACCTCCTCTCGCTCCTCCCTGGCTCCGGTGTTCAGATCCGTTGTTAGTTCACCTAGCCGTGCGCTCTGGTGATCCGGATTCGTTGGTAAGCCGTTGCGTTGTTGTCTTCTTCCCCCACCTCTCGCTCTCACCCATTCCTCTATCCACTGTCCTGTTGCCTCCTCTCGCTCCTCCCTGGCTCTGTGCTCCAGATCCGTTGTTCGTTGACCATCGCCGTGCGCTCTAGTGCTCCGGATTTGTTGGTAAGCCGTTGCGTTGTTTGCGTTGTTGTCTGCTGGTGTTCTTCTACTGATTTGTTGGTGTTCTTCTCCTGACTCGTTCTTGTTTTGTGTTCGAGGTTGATCCGTTGAGGGACCAGAGTGTCGACGATGGACGGCGGCGACGATTTCCAGGAGCACACCATCAACGACGAGCTTCGGATGATGGGCCAGCGAGGTGATGATGAGAGTGACATGGAGGCAGAGCGGGACGAGCTCTTCAGTCGTAGCGTTGTCGATCCAATCGACATAGCTGCGACTGAAGCACCACCTGCTGGTCAAGAAGCACCTGATGCTGATCCAGACATGGTGAGCAGCGGCACCAAGAGGTCCCGTTCCACCACCTCTGAGTGCTGGAAGGACTTTGAAAAGATATTCAAGGACATCAATGGGAAGAAGGTAAGGGTCTCTGCCAAGTATAATCATTGTGGCATTATATATGCTGCAAGATCTTCCATTAGCACTGGCCATCTCACCAGGCATGTTGAGAAATGCCCAAACAGGAGGGCTAAGGTTCGTAATTCCCAGTCTCTGATCCATTTCAACCCTGACGGTTTTGTCCGTAAATGGGATTACTCTGCTGAGGTAGCTCGTACTCAATTATGTCGTTTGATTGCTAGACTAAATCTTCCTCTGTGTTTTGGTGCATCTCCTACTTTTGAAGAGTATATTAAACTTGCTCATAATCCTAGATTTTCTGCTGTTTCTACGCAATCAACCACTAGAGATATGTGCAAGTACTTTACTGATTGCCGTGCTAAGCTTATTGAATCATTTGTTGTCGTTTCATCTGTGTCTATCACTTCTGATATCTGGTTTGGTAATGCTAAGGAAGATTACCTTAGTGTGGTTGCTCATTATGTTAATGCTGATTGGCAATTAGAGAAGAGGTTAATTGGTTTAAGGCTTATTGATGAATCTCACTCTGGCCAGAACATTTCTGACCGTGTGACTAGTGTGCTAGAGGAGTATGGTTTGATTTCAAAGGTGTTTTCTGTTACTTTGGATAATGCCTCTGCTAATACTACTGCTATGGAGAAACTTAGTCCTAAATTAGCTGCTTATGTTGGATCATTGTTCTTACATCAACGTTGTGCTTGTCATATCATCAATCTCATGGTTAAATCTGCCATTAGTCTGATTGAGCCATATCTAGATGCATTTAGATCTGCAATATCTTTCATCAATGCTTCTAACCAGCGCATTGCTGCATTTAAGAGATTTTGTCTAGCTGTGAATGTTCGTCCTAGAAAGTTTGGTTTGGACATGAAGTCAGGTGGAACTCCACTTATCTCATGCTCAAGCATTTGCTCCCTTACAGACAGACATTTAATGTTTTCATTGAGACTAACTATCCTAGGGGTGAAAGAGATCCTTTACTGTTGACAGAAGATCATTGGACTGTTGCACAGAGTATGCTATCCTTCTTTGAACTCTTTTATAATTGTACTGTTGCACTATCTGGTGTTTATTATCCTACCTCTCCACTTATGTTGCATCAGCTCATTTTGATTGCTAAGCATCTTAGATATTATGAAAATGATGAATTGCTTAGGCATGTTGTTGTTCCTATGAAAGATTACTATCTTAAGTACTGGAGAGACATTCCTATGCTTTATTCTGTTGCATTTATATTGGACCCTAGAGCTAAATTGAAAGGTTTTCAAAATGTGCTCAGGTTGTTATCTAATCTTACTGGTACTGATTATTCTGCTTACTTCACTGATGTTAGAGCTGAACTGTCTACTGCATTTAAACTGTATGGACAAGTTTGGTGCAGTAAAATTGCAAACTCCTCCACCTCCATCCACTTCTGGTAAGAAAACTAGTGCTTGGGATGATATTTTTTCCACTGGTTCAGATTTTGGTGTATCTGCCTTTGGAATTCATGATCTCCCTGGTACTTCTTTCTCCACCCCTCCTCCCTCTTTGCCTCTTGCTTTGTCTAGAAGGTTATCTGCAAGTGCTTTGCCGCAAGCAGCAAGCACTACTGCAACTGCAAGTGGTATGGGTATTGGCAATGAACTCTCTACCTACTTGGACAGTGACACTGTCACCCATTTTGATGATAACTTCAGCATCTTATCTTGGTGGCATGAGCATAAAAGAACTTATCCTGTTCTGTCCATCTTAGCTAGAGATGTTCTTTCTGTTCCTGTTTCCACAGTTTCATCAGAATCTGTTTTCAGCACTACTGGCAGGATCATTGAGGAGAGGCGGCGTCGATTGCAACCGGAGACGGTCGAGATGCTTTCTTGCGTCAAGGATTGGGAGGCTGCAGAAGCAAGACTTCAGAACTTAATAGAGGATGAAGAACTTGAGGAGAGTTTTGCTAATTTGTACCTAGATGTCGCTGAGAATTCAGAAGTGTAACACTGGCCTGTAATAACTTAAGTTTTTTTAGAACTATTATTTGATTGAGCTAGGCTGTACTCTTTTTTCCTATCCAGGGTTTTTTCTCACGAGGTGTGAGTTTTACCTGGATAGGTTTTTAACGAGGCAGCCATTGCACCAGCTCAAACTTATAATTTATAATCTGCTGTCTCTCTGTGATGTTGATCTGTGATGTGTTGATTTGTGATTTGTGAAGTTTGATAAGATGATTTTATTTTGTTGAAGTTAAAATCTGATGTTCTTTTATAGATAAATGACTTGTGTATGTTGTGTTAATGAGTATGAGTGGTCATTGAGACCTTAGTGCCTGGCCCGGCACTAGCACGCTAGTGCCTGCTGTGTCACCGTGCCGGCCCGACCCTTAAAAAAAGGCCGTAGTGCCGGGCCTGGGCTGCCTGTTCGGTACGACGGCACGACACGGCACGGCACGACAGAGGGGTCGGGCCATTTCGTGCCGGGCCCTTTCGTGCTAGGGCCGAGCTAGGGCCGGGCGGCCCATATGGAAATCTATTCATCAGATTGGCCGCCCTTGAGGCTACGAAATAGGAATATATGCCGGAGATCGGTGTGTGGACGTGCCGTGATCGGCTCCGAAAGGTGTCCTGTGCGTACCCGCCCTTGATGCATGCCGCGTAGACACGCAGGAGATCGACCGGACCCTCTCGGCTCGGCATGCACAAAAACGTGTCATCTTCTTTGGGAACTTTGCATTGTTTGGGAATTGTTACTTGCCCAGGTTTCTCTCTAGAGTACGTACACATGCAGCTGCACAGGTGAAGGAGGCACAACAATTGCACATCCTGACAGGGAACTAACGTAACGCTAGCACTTGTGCAAAAGCTTCTGCAAGTGACTTTGAAGGCATTTGTTGTGACTAGAACTTCTGGAAATGACTTTGAAAGCATGCATGTCCCAGTGCAGACCACAGAAGTTTTACAGTAGAGCACATTGTGATTGTAAAATGTCTGACAGTAGAGCACGTTAATGAAATTGTGGGTGGACTTTAGATCAAATATTAATTGGATGTATTGACAGGAGATATAACAGGATTGCTACTTGAGATGATCTAAAAATCGTCTGGGTTCTTGCCTGCAGGTTTCTCTAGTTTCGACTTTCGAGTCTCTAGCTAAATGGTTTAGCTCGATCTGCTGCTATGTGGAGCTTATGGAAACACCTTTTGCTTTCAGTCTGGCAGGTGGCGGGACTTGCAGCTGGTGTGGCATCCCATGCTCGCAATGGCCAAAGCCTCAAGAATAGGGAGCAAGTCTGTCCCTTTCGCGTCTGTCCCTTTCGCCGTCTGCACCTGTACAAAGGCTGGCAACCTTCCTAGCGTCCCGACTAAAATTTCCGGTTCCCATCCATTTCCATCAAATTTTCGACCGTATTGTTCGTTTCTGTAAACCCGTATAACTTGCTCCCGGCTGTCCCGCTCCTACTCCTGCAACGAAATGCGGGAGCGGAAATGAGAGGGGTTTTCCCACCCGTTTCCATCTGTTTTCATCACTATCCGTGATCCTTGCGTGCAATGCAAGTGTGCAACCGAACTACCACTTCCAGGATCTACCTCCATCGACCATCGTGTTATGCCCTTTTCTTTTTTACCGAAAAAGGAGCTAGGAAACCATACCCTTTTTTATATTTTTTTTCTTTTTTACTGAAATAAGGTAACCCTACCTTTTTTTTACAATTCTTTTATTCCAAACCCGTTTATTTCGCTCCCACGGGCAATCCAACCTGAGCCTGCTAGGTGCTACTAGGCTAGAGGCTCTTTCGTTGTATTATAATTCTACCTCTAGCTTCATATTAGTTTCTCTCACAAAGAAAAGTTTTGTTTTGTAGCTAGTCGTCGCAGTTCGTCCTTTGCAAATAAAAAAAATGAAGTTTATGGGATTGCAGAAGTAATTAAATTGAGCAGATAAAAGATGATTTACACATAGTATGCAACCAAATGAAGCGTCATTCTTCTAACTGATCGATGATGACAAACTATAGCATTGTCAACACAGTTGACACCAAAACCTAGACCACCAATAAGCATGGACGAAGAATTATTTATTCCCTTAACTACTAGCTAGCTAGGCACCTAATCCGAACTGACTAACCGAAACTATCTAATCCAAATCTTCTCGTCCATTTCTGTTATTCCAATCGATCGATGGCCATCAGAAGTGCTCGAGGTTGGAGATTCCGAGGAACGCCATGATTGGGCCCTGGAGCAGCTGCATGACGGCCCTCCATCCGGCCTGCGTGGGGTGCTCAATGTCCCAGAAGAAGTACTCCTCCGGGTGTTCGCAGAGCGAGTAGCGCCCGTCGAGGCCGCAGTAGTCGCCGGCGTCATCGTCGGCGGCCTCGCAGCAGGGCCGGAGGCGCTCCTTGAACTGCTTCCCGTACAGCGTCGACCCTTCCTTGGGCTCCACCAGATCCCTCACCACGCTGTTCACGTCCAGGAGCATCACGTCCTCCTCGCCGCCCAGCCGGTCACGGAGGGCCGTGTTGTGCTCGTCGGAGACCCAGCTGCGGCCGTCGTCACAGGAGCTGTAGGGGTTGCTGGATCGCCTCGTCAGCCACGGCGTGCAGCCGTACGAGATCACCGTGTTCACCAGGACCTTGGGGACGCCCAGGTCCTGCAGATCCGACACGATGCTCGCCAGCTCATCGATCACCTTCGATATCGTACCGTTCATCGCCTGCAAATGCATGGGATCCATCAATATTGTACTACAGCGTAGATGTATATATACATATAGCAGCTACATCTAAGAATACCCAGGATACTACTCACGTCGTTATCGACGTATGCGTAGTCGCCGCCGGAGTAGGTGAGGAGCGCCACCGAGTCCCTCAGGTCCTTGCGCTCGACCACGCCGTCCCTAATCAGGTTCCTCAGCTGCTGGACCTGTTCCCTGAGCTTGGGCACGCCCGCCGGCGCGGGCACGCCCGCCGGCGCGGGCACGCCCGCCGGCGTATCCAGCGCGACGGAGAAGCCGACGGCGAAGTTCAGGCCGGCGGCGTCGATGCCGTCGTCCCAGTCGTCGTACGTGTAGGGCGGGGGTGACTCGCTGTGGCCCAAGATCTTGGCCAGAAAGTCCGGCTGCACCAGGCCGTCGGAGAAGCGGCCGCTCGGCTGCCTGCCGTGCGCCGTGTCCGACATGCCGAAGGGGGAGCGCCACGAGCGGGAGAGTACGCCGCGTTTGGGGTCCGAATCGCCGTTGCCGGTGTCGGCGAAGTCGTCCCCGAACACCAACAGCTTCTTGGGCTTGGCATCAGCAGGGGGGCTATCGGCATCATCATCATCATCAGAAGGGGGGCTATCGGTATCACCATCATCATCAGTAGGGGGGCTATCGATATCATGATGGTGGCCGTGGTGACGGTGGCGCCGCTGGGACGACAAGTCGCCGGCGGCCACCGCTCGGGACTCCGCCACACGGCTTGCGCCTGCATGCATATGCAGCCGTAGGTAAGTAGATGCAACACCACATACACATATGCATGAGATACAACAGTGCGAATGCTAATGTTGACAATAGAGTAGCTTACCGTTGAGCAGCAAGAAGAGGACGAAGCAGCTAATGGCCAAAGAATTCATGGTGAGAGGTGAATGAACAGATCGGATTTTTTTTTTCTTATGGGAAAGGAGCTGCTCGAGAGAGAATAGTTTGGGCCTGCGTGGGAACGACGTACGGCTTATCTATTTATAGCCCAGCATCAAGCAAATTGAATTAGAGATTGCGGAGAGGTTTATCTCTTGCACGTATTTGTTCAAGCAAATTGAATTAGATATTGCGGAGAGGTTTATCTCTTACACGTATTTGTTTTTATTTTCTGTTGCAGAGCATCTTAACTACATATAGAGCTTTATCTGTGGCGCGTATTTATTTTTATGTCCTGTTGCAGAATATCTTAACCGTATGCAGCTACAGCTATTAGTATCAAGATTCACCTTCCCTTTCTCCCCTTCCATAGGTCCCTTTCTCTTGGGGCGGCGACGCTGTGAGGTGGACCGAGGATGATGCGCAGCAATCGAGCTGGAGCTGGAGCCGGCCCACCTGTCAGCGATCGCTACATTAACTGAGACGCCACCATCCAGCGTGGTTAGAGACATTCTGATTCCGTTCGATGTGGATTCCAAGAAATGAGATTTTTTTTTGCACAGGACTAAGTAGGATTTTTTTACATATCACGTAACACTATCCATTTTTGACTCTCTGTTTAACTCTCTATCCAAGTTGTCAAAAAAATTTCTCTTCATATTGAGTTACTCCCTTAAACAAACTATCCATTTCCCACCCTCCAAATCCTAATAGTTAGTTTCCTCTCTAGAAATCTACACTATCCATCCACTTCAACATTCTCTTCATTTCGCACTACAACAGACTTTCCATTTCGCTCTCTCCATTTTGCACATTTGGTAAGCCAAACCTGCTTGCCAAGTTTGGAGATTGTGGAAGGGTATTTGGCAAGCCGCATGGGATGGCCAGGGGGCGCAGGGCATGCAGTGCAGAGGATGGGTGCGTGCTGCTGCTGTGGTGCCGGCACTTGTGTCTGTGCCGTGGGTGTGAGGCAGTTGCCAAGGAGTGCTCGTAGACAGCGGCAGCTACTGCCGGTGCTTGAGTGTGCAGAGGTCTTGGTGCTGACGGAAGAGATAAGGTTGCAAGTTGGCTTGATTAAATTGAGTAGTAACACATTGTGTTGGATTTGGTGTATCGGTTGAATTTGTGAGCTGAAAATTGCATGATGATTGCTCGATTAGACACGGAAGGAGGACATGCTGCTGCTTTCTTGCTTCGTGGAACAGGAGATGCAAGAGCTGATGATATGCTTGGTCCGGCTGCCTGATCATGGCGGAGGAGCACTTTTCTTGGAGGTCGTGAGGTGAGGGAGAGATCGTGAGGGGAAGGTGAGGGCAGCCTAACTGGATTGGAACCATTCGTGATGATGTGGTCTGTTTTGAAATATTGGGGAGGCTAGTTTTTGAAGATCTGCTGCGGGATGATAATATTTTGGGGAAAAATTTTTTAGAAGAGCCTCCATTTCATAATTTTGAGGGAGAATTTTTTGGAAGACTCTTAAAGTTGCTCTTATTGTAGTTAATCTAGGGAGGCTACCCATAGTGGTAATTGTGAGTGTTTTGCGGTGTAGTCGTTTGCACCAATCTTCCTATTAGCTCTCTGTTGACGTCAGATTTTGGCACGTGTTTTGAATCGGCATCAAGGAAGGAAAAGACTGGCCGATACGGCAAGCTAAAAGGTACAGTTGGGAATCGGCCGATTGAAGTAACATTATTTCGGCCGATTGACAAAAGGGGTCGGTGAAGGTCGGCCGATTGGAAGCTGGAGCGGCTTAGCTAGTGTGGGTCTAAGGTGGGCCAGGGAAAAGATAGTTGAAGAAAGAGATTGGCCCGTGGGTATATGATGACCAACCAAACGAACAAGATATATTTAGATGGTGTGTCATTCTTCTAACTGATCGATGATGATAAAGTAGAGCATTGTCAACACACTTGACACCAAAATCTAGACCACCAATAAGCATGGACGAAGAATTGTTTATTCCCTAAACTACTAGCTAGCTAGGCACCTAATCCGAACTGACTAACCGAAACTATCTAATCCAAATCTTCTCGTCCATTTCTTTTATTCCAATCGATCGATGGCCATCACAAGTGCTCGAGGTTGGAGACTCCGTGGGTTCAACCGGTCGTCTTCAAAACTGGTCTGTTCAACCATCCAAACCGATCACCTATCTGTCCCAAGCCTTCAATAAAACTTGTAGAGGGTTGAATCAACTGCAACTACAAGTGATTCATAGCACTTTTGTTCCATCGATCAAGAGATTTGGAGGTACAACTTTCTCAACTTGGGCCCAAAACTCGAGCTCTCTCTGAACCTGACTGAAACAGTGCCGTTTTCAAACTTGGAGCTCAGATTTGAATATCCAAATTCACTTTTCTAAATTCAAAAACCAGCATAACTTGTTAACCATAGACTGGAGATTCCATTTTGCCTGTTATCACACAACATTCTTTTGTTAAACTTTCCTGAATATTGAGCCAAAGTTGGCTACTTATTACTGAACATGGATGGCCAATAACTTGGTCATTCAGTTTCGTCAGTAGAGTTCAGCAACGCTCGATTCAAACTTTGGGTTTTATTAACATTCAAACCAACTTTTCCTTGCTCAAGAACTAATGTAATCTGTCAACCATTACTCACACATCCCATTTTGGGTGTTGTTTCCTATCATCTGGTTGTAGGAATTCTTTGAAATTTTCAATCAAAATTGACATGTACACTGACTCAGTGTCACTGGTGTTAAATCTTCCGTTTCATCAAGCATGTAGACAGCACATTGCTCGCTTGCACACTCTTTGTGTGGCTATACTAACATGACACCACTACACTACATGGCTACCTTGCAATCTTCTACTTGAGACCTCTTATGCCATGGTATGACTAGGAGGTAGGGGAGCATCCTTATTTATAGGTGCTCATGATTATTGTGGTGTTGCCATGTGATAACTTTTACATTGTTCCATACAAAATATCCTAACTCTAGAACCCTCCTCATCCTAATCTAGTTTTTTATATTTCTACCATATTAAAATATCTAGTTCTAAAGTATTCATGCATTCTCTCCAATTTTCTAGAACTTTCTTACCTTGCCATGATCTTATTCTTATATATGGCAAAGTTAGTCTCTTGAGATCTTCACAATCTTCTATAATGTTCCGAGTATGCATTACATATTTCAACATTTTGCATACGTTAATGTAATTGGTAGTCAAAGTAGTGTCTCTGGTGACCATGTTGCTATGCTAAACGAAACTTATTTGTGATTAGAGAGAGCATTGAATCTAGGAGAACTCTAATGATATTTAATCAGCTTTAGCTTAGGAACCCATTAACTACCCATGTTTATTTTTATTACAAATACTTGAATGGTTATGGCCTCTAATATATCATGAAGTTGTTTCTAATCAAGTGTCTATCATAGAAAAGTATGCCATTGTGATGTTCAATGTAACTAATTATCATGAACTTATTCTTTGATAAAGTGAACTTATTCTTTGAGAAAGGAGCTGATCGAGAGAGAAGTTTGGCTCTGCGTGCTAGGGGAGGGAACACATACGGTTTATTTATAGCCCAGCATCAAATAAAGTTAGGGATTACGTACGGAGAGCTTTATCTCTTGTGCATATTTATTTTTATTTTCTGTTGTGGAGTATCTTAACTGCATGAAGCTACAGTTGTTAGTATCTCTCTCGGTAGTCATCGGTTGTTGCGTGAGCCGGCTGGATTCTGTCATTTTTTTTGAAATACCATATTCAATATTTACTTGGTAAAGTGAGAATGTAACGGGCTTTGATGATGTCTTCTAGCTAGTCTGTAACCATTAGGGCCTCTAGGCCGAGCTCCGACTGGGGGTGCAACGAATGCTCACTGCCTTTGATGACTCAAACGATATTTTTCTCTTGGTCCTTTATCTTTGTGTTGACCTTAAGTTATAAGCCACCTATTTATTTCAACGTCGACCATATCCTCAAAATGTACCCATTTCTCTCCCAAACCCTAGCCTCGAGAACGAGTAGGTCGTCTGAGTGTCAGCACCGTTCCTTATAGTAAAACCATCAAAAGTTTTTTTTGGAAGTATCACCAATTATAGCGTGCGAGATTATGGACTATAGAGGTCAAAATTCTTAACAACCAACGATACGTGTTTTTCTCCCTTTTTTCACCAGCTTATTTATGAGTTCAATAATTACTGTAAACAATTTTTTTTCAAGCCACATAGGCCGACTTATATAAAAACCTCAAGATAATCACATAGTTTTTTGGCTATTGAAACAACATTGGTCGGTGGGAACAAATTTGAGCTCGATCCAATAACAAATGGGTCAAATTCATTTTATGGTGAAATAATTTGTCACAATTGTCATGCTATCGGATGCCACGTCAGATCTTGTCCACTGTGGAAAAACCGTATGAGCCAATTTATGACATTTCTGTTGACGTTTTGTAGGCATCATAGATACAACAACACATTGAAATAATGAACGTCACTAATCACGGTTTGTGATGCTCGATTGACAATTAATGATGAACGTGTTTCGTCACTCGAGCATCATAAATGACGGTTTATGAAGCAAAAAAATATATTTATGACATTTTTCGGTTTGTCATAGACTAGAAGGTTCCTTGTAGTGATTATGAGTTATTAGGAGCAACATAGACATTTCTTACAAATATGAATGTATATGAAATATTCTAAATGGATACTTATTTTTGGACGGAAGAAGTACTATTTACATTCACGTGCAGCATGCCTTGAGTGACCGTGATACACTGAAGCGATTAATCTATAATTGAGAAATAAAAGAATCAATATATCCTTAGGTTTTAAAATTACGTACTAAGGGGGTGTTTGGATACGAGGTGTTAAACTTTAACAGTGTCACATCGGATGTTCGGATGCTAATTAGGAGAACTAAACATGAGGTAATTATAAAACTAATTGCAGAACCCTGTGCTAATTCGCGAGACGAATCTATTAAGCCTAATTAATCCATCATTAGCAATTGGTTACTGTAGCACCATATTGTCAAATCATGGACTAATTAGGCTTAATAGATTCGTCTCGTGAATTACACTCCATCTGTGCAATTAGTTTTGTAATTAACCTATGTTTAATACTCCTAATTAGCATCCAAACATCCGATGTGACAGGTGTTAAACTTTAACACTTGATTGCCAAACACGCCCTAAGAAAATTACCAAATCCAAACCCAATGCGCAACAAAACATAACGATTCCCATTACCGAATCCTTTGTGTTGGGTTGGGTTGGGCTGGGCTGTTTCTCATCTTAGCCGGAGGCCCACCGTCCAAATCAACCCTCTCGTTCGTTTCTTTCCCCGTCTAAAACCCCAACTCCAAGAGAGAAACCCCACCCCCCGCCGCCGCCATGGACGGCGCCGCCGTCTCCATCCGCCTCCGCCGCTCCACGCCCTCCCACGACGCCTACACCGTCCGCGTCTACGACCGCAGCTTCGCCGCCCTCGCCACCGCACGCCCCGCCGACGCGCGCCGCTGGGTCGCCACCACGCGCTGGCTCCACTGGTCCCTCCACCACCGGGGCCGCCTCGTCGTCGGCCTCGGCGTCCAGTGGACACCGACCCGCCTCCCTCTCCACGGCGTGCCCCCTGTCCCCTCCACGCTCCAGATCTGCGTCGGCCACCGCTGCCTCCTCTTCCACCTCGCCCACGCCGGCGGCGCCGTCCCGGAGATACTGCGCCGCTTCCTCGCCGACCCCAGGGTCACCTTCGTCGGCTCCGGCTCCGACAACGACCGCCGCATGCTCTGGGCGCACTACGGCCTCCACGTCGCGCGCGGGTGCGAGCTGCGTGCCGTCGCGGGCATGGGGAACGCCTCCCTCGAAGACATGGCCGATCGCTTCCTCGGCTACCCCGGGATCCACAAGCCCAGGGACGTCGCCATGAGTGCCTGGCACGCGCCGCGCCTCTCGTCGGACCAGGTCCAGTACGCCTGCGTCGACGCCTACCTCGCCTTCCACCTCGGCCTCGTCCTCTGCCCCGCCGCCGCCGAACCGCCTCGCCGGCCCGTCCTCCCCCGCGCGCCACCTCCCGCCTACCAGCGTCCTCCCGTCCTCGTCCGCCAGGCGCCTCCGGCCCAGCAGCGCGCTCCCGCCGCCTTCCGCCAGGCACCTCCCGTCCAGCGGCGCGCTCCCGCCCATGTCCGCGCGGCACCTTCCTTCCAGCAGCGCGCCCCCGTGGTTGCTCCCGCGGCGCCTCGCTTCGAGTGGTCTCCTCGGGCGCTCTCTGGACGTTCAGCGCCGGCCGTGGTGGGTGTCGGCGCGGCCATCACCAGCAGCAAGCTCGCCGGCCTAACTGAGTCGGACATGTACAGCGAGAATGACTACTACGACGACGACGTGGGCATCACTGCTACCCATGGTCTGCCCATTCGAGTACATGCTTCAGACTCGGACGGCATTGTGGACTCTTCAGATGGGTTCGAGCACGTCAGGCTTGGAGCGTTCACTGATGATGAGGAAGGCGAGGACGATGGCTATATGAGCTACAGTGGGACTGGGTCCCTTGGTCATGAGAATGAGGAAGGCTGCAATGGGGATGATCAAGAAGGTGAGGAAGGCTATGATGGGGATGATCTAGAGGATGAGGAAGGCTACCAGGAGTACACTGGGACTGGAATTCTCACTGATGCCAGCAATATGGATGGATATGCAGAGTTTGTCAGCAAGGGAATGACCACTACCAACATGGAGGAAGAGTACGGTGGTGGCTATCAAGCATTCGAGTACCTGGGCTACAACGAGGTGGTGCCTGACAATGTGGAGGATGCACTTGCACAAGATGATCGGTATGATCAGGGGGTCGACTATGGGTGTGATCAAGACGACGAAGATGAGTTCGAAGAGTTCTACTTGCTGTGATCTCTGATGCTGATCATCAAGGAGTACTGGTGTCGGCCGAACTCAATCGGTGGTTGCAATATTTCTGGAAATATGCCACTTTTATTTACGTCCTTTTTATGCAACTTACTTTGAATTTCGTACTGAAGACTATTTATTACTATTACTACTATCAGTCTGCCTGTTGTTGGTGACACATTGAATTTCAGAGATAAACACATGTAGGATACCACATTAGGTCTACGTGTTATGAATTTGCGAAATCGCGACGATGAAATTTTGCTTGGCTCAGTGCTTGAGCTCATCGATCGACGATCAAAGTCTAGTTGGCATCGTTCCACTTGTATATCAGGATTGGAAGTTTGGTTTATGATGACATGTTATTTGATGATATCAGTGCATCTATATGCGTGGGGTCATATATGAGCAAGTTGTACATCATTTCATCTCTGTAATTGATGCATGATCAGAAGTACGCTTGTTGGCCAAATTCGCAGCGCGGTTCCTGAAATTTTGCTTCCTTTTCCTTTTGTGTGTAATTAACCTTTGAAATTTGCTCGTTTTTGTGTTACTTGCTTTGCATTTGGCACTGATGCATACGGAGTATGCTTATTTTTTTGGTGCTGCAATGCTCGACACATATAAAATCACTCTGATGTTGGGTGAGAGTTTGGATGGAAGATGAGCTGAACAATGCAGGATACCAGCACAGTCAGTGTATCTCTGACGATGAACTTGTTCAGTTATGATTCTGAGCTTTGCTTTGGTTTAGGTCGGTGATCGAAGTTGGGGTCTTTGTGATCATTTACCTTGATGATGGCAGGCTACGGTTAGATGATGATGATGTGGGCTGTTTGGTTCGTGAGCACGATTTGCAAAGCATGCAAGCATCATGATGAGCTGCATGATTCAGTGCTAGTGAATAGTTTATACGCCGTGCTTTTTATTAATACCGCACATTATTACCGCCGTTGCTCTGTCATCATGTATCAGTGACCAGGCACTGGCCATGGTTGCCGGCCGCAGCGCCGCCGCGCCCGTCGATGTCCCGGCCACGTTGACTGCGCACCCGGCCGTCGCGCGCCAGTGGGTGAACATGCATGCATTATGGGCCCCGTAATTCGGTGTTAGTGGAGGTAATGGGGTAGTTAATTCGGGATTGGTGGAGGTAATTAGGAATTTTAATAATTTTTTTTTTTTTGGGATCGCTATTTTTCGATCGGGATACGCGGGACTCTGCTCGCGCCTACAAGTACATGGCCAAGCAGGCTCAGTTGTAAACACCTCGCCAAAAGCTCTCTCTCGTCCTCGCCGATTCTTCGTCGATCTCCTCCTTCCATCGCCTATCTGCTGCCGCGCGAGGACCATCCAACTCCTACCAGTCACAGTTTGCCCATGGTTGCCCGCCGCAACCCCGTCGTGCCCAGGCGCACGGTGAGCGTCGCCGGCTGCCCCGTCCAGACGACGGTGACCGCGCGCCCGGCTGTGGCGCGCCGCTGGCTGTACACCACCCTGTGGCGCCAGCGCCGCCGCCTCCACCATCCCGCCGGCGGTCTCACCGTGGGCCTGGGCGTGCAGTGGACGCCGCCCTCCCGCCGCCTCCCCGCCGGCGTCGAGCCGCGGCCGGGCACGCTGCAGCTCTGCTGCGGCAACCGCTGCCTCGTCTTCCAGCTCGCGCGCGTCGGCGGCGGCGGCGCGGTGCCCCAGATCCTCCGCCGGTTCCTGGCGGACGCCCGCGTCACGTTCGCGGCCTACTACGTAGCGTCCGACTGCCGGAAGCTGCGCGCGCACCACGGCCTGGAGGTGGAGTCCACGCTGGAACTCTGCGGCGCCGGCGGCACGGGCAGAGCGTCCATGGCGGACATGGCGGACAGGCTGCTGGGGATCCGTCACGGGATGGGCAAGCCGATGAAGCTCAGCAGGAGCAGGTGGGACGGGGCGAAGCTGTCCATGGAGCAGGTCCGTTACGCCGCCATCGACGCATATATCTCGTGCCGCCTCGGCGTGCACCTCCGCCGCCGTGCCGCCGTGCACGTGGCAGATCAGGACGATGAGTCGGAGGCCGGGTATTCCGACGACGACGTGCGGTCTGCGACGAGCGAAGCGTCGGAGGAGCCGGAGTACGAGCACGGCGGTTGGGGTCGGTTCGTCGGATTCATAGAAAGAGTGAGCGGAGACCAGCAGGATTGGGAGGCATCAGTCGACGACCATGTGTATGATAGTATGTGCTCTGTCGTCTACTGATCAGAAAAGGCAAGGATTCCAACTCCAAGCCTGCCCATGGAACTAGCTTACAAGTTCCTTTTGGTAGTGTTACAATTCGTAGCTGTGTCGTCATCTTGTTCGGAACGAGATCCTCCAGTAACATTAGTTCCTGCCTCTGCAGAGTCATTAACATTAGTTCCTTTTAGTTTAGTGTTACAGTTCCATCTTGTCCATGAACTTTGTAATCTCCGGTTGTTTAATGCAAATATATGTATATATATCAGAAATATCCATGGATGCTTTTTGTGTACCTTTGCTAATTGCTAATTGCTAATTGCCAGTACGTGGCAGTCGATGAACGTGACATTACAGTAAAAGTGACGTCGTAGGCGAGACAGACAGCAGCGAATGAAGAAACTGTATGTGTGGTCTGTAGAAGGTGTGTCTGCCATGACGAAACATGAAGCAAGTGGAACCGCCTCGCGTCGGTCTCCTCACGAAAGGGCGACGGCGGGGCTCAGGCTACCAAACCATATGGTTTGATCATCTTAATTTATGAGTCTATTAGCTTACATATAGCCTAACAGGCAACTCATTGTGATACAATTGGATGTATTATTGTTTCTACGTGACATTACCCGTGCTTGCAAATGGGAGCAGTCTAGACTTTAGCAACTAATTTGAAAACTAATTGTACAAATGGAGTCTAATTCGCGAGACGAATCTATTAAGACTAATTAATTCATCATTAGTAAATGGTTACTGTAGCACCACATTATCAAATTATGGTTTAATAGATTCGCCTCGCAAATTAGACTCCATCTATGTAATTAGTTTTGTAATTAAACTATATTTTAATAGTATCAAAACATCCAATGATAGGTGGTAAACAGGCCTGGTTGAACGTGCCCTCGTGCACACCACGCACGACCCTCAGCCACGCGCCCACGCCTGGTGCTGCGCAGGAGCCCCAGGGGCAACTGCTACGGACCCACGGCGCTTACCGCTCCCCATGTGTGGCATCTGCTCACCGTCACGTCCTCATCAAGGAGCAGGCCGTGCGACCTCAACATCAGCCCATGTCGGGTCATGCCCCGACCGGAGGAGGCCTCCCGACCTAGCCACCTAGCCAGGCGGTGGCGTACCGAACCCCCGTGCGCCACATGTCGCAGGCCCTCCTATGCTATAGGAGTTGACGAACGGGACAACCGCCACGGGCAGCACAGGACCTGCCACGATCGCACAGCGAAGCGGGATGATGAAGCTCGACGTGCCAACAGGACCCAAAGCGGGGCCCACTTCGGCCCATCACGCCGACCACGCTGTTTCTGTCCCGCCGCGCTACTCCATCGCCATCATCGCCGACGCCTCCGGCCTCGACCCCGCTGGCCGTCGTGGCGCGGGGGAAGGCGGTGGTCGTGCCGGGGTTCTTGATGGACAGCCTCGCCGAGGACATGAGGACGGGAGAGGCCATGTTCCAGGTCACGCTCATGAGCCCGTACGGCAGGTACTGGGACGTGCATGTACACGTGCTGGGGGAAGATCGGCGACGCCGCCGCCTTGGGTCGCTGGTGCGCCGACTCCTTGGTGGACGCCGACGTGCTGCCGGTGCCGCAGCTACCCCGGCGGCGATCCAGAAGCAGACCGTGTTCTCCTCGTCCTGGAGCTGGTGCCGAGCATGCCCCCTGGCCGCCATCGCCGCGGTCACCGCCTTGTCGAGAGCGTCGAAGACCGGAGCCAAAAGGAAGGTGACCGGAGTCCCAGAGTCAACGATCATCATCTGGCTCGCGTAGACAGATGGGTGCACGAATCGTCTGCGGTCGTCGTCGTATCCAAAGATGAGATTGGTGAAGCTTAGGTCGCCGCCGTCCCTGGCGCACGGGCCAATGGACAGGAACCCCTGCGCGCCATGGTTGCCGGGGAAGCTAGCAGTAGGAGAAGGCATTGTAGCCGTTGGTCTGCGCGGCCATCACCTGGTTGAAGAAGGAGGAAGTCTCGTTCCCGAAGCCGACGATGCCAGCTTCAAGGCCGTTGAACCTGACGTCCTCGCTGCACCCGAAGACGAAGCCGTCGACGACGCCGTAGTCGTCGGAGAGGGCGAGCCTGAGCCTGTCCTTGCCCAGCCTGCCCACGGAGACTGCGCCAGGGGACCGGACCCGTAGCGGAGGCTGTAGAGGCAGGTGTCCGTCTCCTTTTTTCGCAGCCGGAGAGGACGCCGAGGCGGTCGTGGACGGCGGCGCAGTCTTGGCTGGAGCAGGCGACGCGCTGGTACGTACGTGGTGGAGTTGAGGTGGTCGAAGATAGGCCCGACCTCCGGAAGGTGCGTGTGGCACTGGATCTGGCAGCTCCGGCACTGCACCCACGAGAAGGTGGAGCCGGTGTCGTGGTCACGAGGTTGAAGACGGCAGGGGTGCCCAGGCTGATGACCACTTGTCCTTGTGGATCACATCGTTCGCGACGATAGGGCTCGCCTCCGGTAGCAAGTATGCAGCTTGATGGATTGAATTCCCGGAGGACGATGACGATGAGTCCAAGCAGGGATGCTTCCTGTGGAACACGGGGAATTGCAAAGCACCGCCTTGTTCTTGGAACCCATGCTACCTGCCATGCATGCACATGCAGAGTAGTCTTGCTGAGTGCACAGGCAGCTGGGAAAAATAAAATAAAATTCTACCCTCCCTAAACTATGCGTGCACCACCATCCAGCCCAGCAGCCCACGCTTGCTGCGCATGCATACTTTCTTTTACAAGCAGGACAACGCAATAAACAAACGGGGCAATTCAATGCATTGTATCAGAAAAAGCCCACACGGATGGGCCAGCGGTAGTCTGCTAACAAGCCAAGTGTGTCGTGTGCATGATGAGCAAGAGTTGCACTAGTAGAAAAACGACCTTCCATCCTCAACAAAAATCTCGGATGTTTTTGGAACCGGGACTAAAGATAGTCCTGGATCTAAATTTTGCAGTCCGTGGAGACACCTTTAGTCCCGGTTGATGTTACCAACCGCGACCAAAGGAGGTTTTTAGGCCCGGGTGAAAGACCCGGGACTAATGCCCCGTTTGGATACAGGGACTAATTTTTAGTCCGGGTCACATCAAATATTAGATACAAATTACAAGGACTAAATGTGAGCTAATTATAAAACTAATTGTATAAGTCGTGACTAATTCAAGAGATAAATCTATTAAATCTAATTAATCCATGATTAGCACATATTTACTGTAGCACCACATGAACAATATCTAGATAAGTTTTAGTTCTAGATATCTTAGGATGGTAGGAATATAAGAAACTAGGTAAGGACAAGGAGGGTGAGTTAGGATATTTTATATTGAAAAGTGTGAAAATTACCACATGGCAATACCACAATGATCATGAACACCTATAAATAGAGGTGCCCCCTCCCTCCTAGTCGATTTCTCAATAGTGAGCGAGGTCAATTATTAGTATATACATGCAGAACGTAGTATAATTAATAAAGATCAGACAATCGGCTAGCTGAGAGACAGTCAACTAAGAAAAAATCCTTCGATATTTGAGACTTGGGGTATTTGAGACATGTCGTGCCATATCCATCATATATATGATCAGTAGGCTTTCTGTATCAGGATATATCAAACGATGACAAAGATAAATCATGTAGCATAAGGATTATATATAACTATGATTACCAAAGGATAAAGTAAAGCACACGCCCACATGGTCCAACCATGTAGCTTAAAGAAACCACCATAACAATGAACACCTCCATCCACAATATTTATTTCGTACTATTGTATATGTTTGGTTATGTTTCAACTTGATTTCGTGAGATCAACAAGCATGGCTCCCTAGTTTTATTTATCATCTACATACATGCAATACAAGCTCTCCACCTACCTAGTTATATAATGCTAATCATCATGTTAATCATCACATTGTCATGCATATAACAACAATAGGTGAAATTGTAGTTTTAATGCTTTCTTTTTTGCTTAGGAATTCCTTCTTTCTTAGGGAAGCCTACATCTGCTTGTACGGTCTCAGTGTCTTGAGGCGACAATATTTTGGGACATTCTCCATTGAGGATTACTTTTTTGGCCCATTCTCTCTATTTTTTTGGAAAAATTATCCCTGGGCCTACCTGAGCCCATCGTGTCCGGGGCTCGTAAATGGAAGAGAGAGATTAGGCATTGGTTGGACTAGTGATCCAGCCTATGTCGTCTCTCTTCTTCAGTCATGTGCTATTTCTAATTATGATTCCTATACTATATATTCTACTTCTGATTCCTGTGCTATTTCTAGAAGCAAACATTGATAGTTTCCAGCAAGTCTTTGTTTTGTATGATTGGACGGCATGCCTGTCATCGCTACTCTGAATTATGGCAACTGTTTTCTCTTCCGAGTGGACAACTATGAGTGTTTTGTGAAGAGAAAGGGGCAAGCAATTCCTCCTTATTTTGATATCTTCTCAACTGATTGTCATACCAGAGTTATGACTTGTCCGGCTTCGGAAACCTTTGACTGTCATGAACGACATTTTGCCTTTTTTCTTAATGTATGTTCTGAATTTGTGAATCTTTTGTAGCCTCTTCATTGTTTGAACCTCAACCAGTGTGTACCTTGATTTTTTGTTATTTGAAGGGTGCCCACAATATATGCTATTCTAAACAAGTAAATGAAACTGAAAAGCATACTGTAGCTACGACTGGTTTTGAAGATAGTGCTGATGCCGATGTGAGTTCTTTAGTTTTTAGTTTTATTCTGTTTCTCCTCCTTTTAAGCAGTATATTTATTAGAGGACCTGGACAAATATTAATGCACCTTGATTTCAATGTCCATCATAGACTGCAAAAACTAAAAGCTAGCAGATGGTTGTTGGCTCGATGCTGATGTCACTGTTTTTTGTGCTAATGGGAAACAGCTACAAGGACAAGATAAAGATCAATTGGCTGAGGTGAAAGGTGCCCTTATGGTTAGTGTACTAATAATTCCTTAATTGCAAATATATTGCAGCATATCCCGTTTCTGGAAAAGAAACCCAATGCAATTATGCCCTGTTTTATGATACAATGTTGTTGGCCAAGCGCAACAACTACAGGAGGTATTAGTTAAGGATAGCTAACACTGAACTAGAGCTCAATCTTGGCTGTTTCCTTTGCTGTATAATCAAACCCTGTAGAACAAACTGAGGGAGGGCCTTAGCTCTTGTTGTAAAACTCTTTAATTATCCTACTCCTAACTCCTGTGTTATCTTTGTAAGCGAAAGGTGATAAAGTTTGGACAAGTCTGGTTTTGTATGATTGGACGGCGTGCTTGGCATCGCATTTCTGCATGTCTGGCATCTGTTTTCTCTTCCAGGTGGACAGTTATGAGTGTTCCATGACAAGAAAGGGGGGCAACCATTTCCTTCTCATCATGAGATCGTGCCAACCGATAGTCATACCAGGGTTATGACATATATGCAGCTGCAGCTGGAGAAACCTTTGACTGCCATGAACAGTCTTCCGCCTTTTGGCTTACAGTATGTTCTGAATTATAAATCTCTTATAGTCTCTTCATTTAAACGTCGGAGGAGGAGCCGGATTCCTTTCCAGAGTGAGCGGAGACCAGCAGGATTGGGAGGCATCAGTCGACGACCATGCGTATGACAGTATGTGCTCTGCCGTCTACTGAGAAAAGGCGAGGATTCAACTCCAAGCCTGCCCATCGAACTAGCTCCTTTTGGTTTAGTGATACAATTCGTAGCTGTGTCGTCATCTAGCTTGTTCGGAACGAGATCCTCCAGTAATAACATTAGTTCCTGCCTCCTGCAGATCCTCATCTTGTTCCGAGTGGACCTAGGTCCACATGCCAATGACTCAAACTGGAGAGGATCCGGTTCCATCTTGTCCATGAACTTTGTAATCTCCAGTTGTTTAATGCAAATATATATGTATATATATCAGAAATATCCATGGATGCTTTTGTTTACCTTTGCTAATTGCTAATTGTCAGTATGTGGCAGTCGATGAACGTGACATTACAGTAAGAAGAGTAAGAGTGACGTCGTAGGCGAGACAGACAGTAGCGAATGAAGAAACTGTATGTGTGGTCTGTAGAAGGTGTGTCTGCCATGGCGATACATGAAGCAAGTGGAACCAAGATTATGTAGTGAAGGCAGCTGGGTAGGTGTGTCCAATTATATCGAGAACCTCCGTATTCTTGTAACAGTACTTGTTATGAAATTCATAAATTTTTCTCTTTGCGATAGCTTATCTACTTCTTTAATTTTTCTTGTGCATAATTTCGGGAAGCAAAATTGATATAGCACCAAACAGTATTTTCCTCTCACAACAAATCAGCCGTTTCAGCTTTTCAGCCGGCTTATAAGCTGAAGCGAACGGGCCGAAGGAAGAAAAGTGATATAGCACTATGAAACATGAATCGGGAATAAGAAGATAATTATTTTACAGAGGGTAAAAACCCGTAGCAACACACGGACACTTCTGCTAGTTAATTATTAAATGCCCTACCCTATATTCATGATGTATTTTTCTAACATGTGCAATGTCAGTTCTCATCTCGCAAAATTTGAAGCCGGACTCCACTTGTGCGTTGAGAAACAAGAAAAATATAAATTGTATTAGGGGTAAATTGAACCAAATGAAATAATTTAAGCGGTAAACTAAAAAAAATAATTTAGGGAATTATTTAGGTTGGTGCAGGTTAAACATGCCGATGCGACCAAGCATGCAATGTCAGTTATCATCTGGCAATGTCGATGTGACCAATGTCAGTTATCATCTGGCATGGGTGCTGCCGGGCACGGCGGCCGGGCCGAGGCTCCGGACGTCCAGCGGCGTGCGGGCCGCGCCCGTCTATGGCGCGGGCCCTGCCTCCAACGGCCAACCCGAGCACACATGCTCTCCCGGAGTGACGGGCCCATCCCTGACGCGTGACGGCAGCGTCTGGCCGTGGGCCTGACCACGACACGCGACGGCGCTGGCTATCCAAGGGCATGCGGACCCATATCCGTCGGTGGCGCAGGTTGGGTCCATCGAATCCGAGTGGCGCGACTGTGCCAGACCATGGCTCGGCGGCGTAATACCGCCATATCCGGGCGGCGCGGGGCCAGCGCCAACTCCTCGAGCTACAAGTGGGCGGCGCCTAGTCCCATTGCATCGCGGTGCGTGGCGGTGCTGCCACTGCCCCGCGGCGGAAGGAGCTCGAGACAGCGGCGCTGTCGGTATTTCGTACCGCCGACTAGTGATTATACGCTGCGCTCTCCTCATTTCTGATGGGTAGCACACGAGACACAAGGGATTATACTGGTTCAGGAATGTTCCTACATTCAGTTTCAGTAGGAGTCGTGTTCCTTGCATCGTTTGCTCTTAAACTTACAATAGGACGCTTGCAAGCGAGTGACAATGCTTCAGAAAGAGGTCGGAGGTGTGTGTGTGGGGATTGTGGGCTTTGCACGTCGTGGGTAGGTCTGAACCTGAGTGTGCCGTTCGTTTCGGCTTTTCCTCTACCTCCATTGTCGGTTCACGGTCCTATCACACTGTCATCCAGTGCTGGGCCGCACCCCCTCCGGCGGGCCTGCATGGGGCCTACCGCTGGGCTAGGCTCTTGTCCTTGACGAGTCATTCTGGCGAGGTTAGTGCTGACGTTAGGGGAGCCTGGGCTGGTACATCCATGCGTGGATTGACAAAGCGTCCTATCCCCGAGCACGCGCCTATATGTAGCTGCCTACGACGACGAGACGCTTCCCTGCAACTGCTAGTGTTGGGCGGTGTCCACGCGAAGCTTCTCGCCCGCTCACTCACGCGGCCAGCCCCGGGGTTACATTTTCTAACCGTCTGCTGAACATATAAACATTAAATTAAGTACGTATCGGTATTTTTAGGTAAGGGTAAACACCAGCCTATTATATCCACATCTGGATATAGAGTTCTTAGACTCAAATCATTGAAAGAACACACAACAAAGAAAACTTTAAAGACAAACAAAGAAAGTTAGGATCTGTTTGGCTCCAGGGTGTTAAAGTTTAACACCCGTCACATCGAATGTTTGAATGCTAATTAGGAATATTAAACATAGGCTAATCACAAAACTAATTGCACAGATAGAGTGTAATTCGTGAGATGAATGTATTAAGCCTAATTAGTCCATGATTTGATAATGTGGTGCTACAGTAACCATTTGCTAATGATGGATTAATTAGGCTTAATCGTCTTGCGAATTAGCACAGGGTTCTGCAATTAGTTTTATAATTAGCTCATGTTTAGTTCTCCTAATTAGTATCCGAACATCCGATGTGACACTGTTAAAGTTTAGCACCTCGTATCCAAACACCCCCTTAGAAGACTAGTTCTTCCAAATCCCATGGTGAGAGGAGCAGCGCCCTCCCCCCCGCCAGTGACCACCCGGTCCCAGCGTCCACCTCCCCTCCGGTGAGTGTCCTCCTACAACGTCCCCCCTCCCCTTCCCCCTATCTCCTAGCCTTCTCCTCCTGCCACCATGGATCTCTCCATGCTTGACCTTTGCCCTGGCCTAAACTTCTCAGCTAAGATACGATCCCTGCTTGGCGCCCATGTCTCCTCGCCTTCTGGTTCGGGTTTCTGGCTCCTAGCCACCTTCACGAGATCTCGGGTAAAACTCTCAGTTGAGAATGTGGGTTTCATCCTCCAGTCTGTCTTGGGAGGTTCAGCTCCCCTTTTTCAAGTCTGCGAGGTTTAAGATTGGATTTTCAAGTTCTGTGTTTCTTCTAGAGATGTTGGCCTTTTGGTGTATCAATTGGGTATTTCGCAATGTGAACCTTTCAAGGTGGCTTTCAATCTGTTCAATGATCGTGGTCTTCTTTTTGCTCGGTCGATCTTGGCTTCTGCCCAGGGAACTCTCTTCCCGTGGATTCATGTTGCATCTAAGAAGAAGATTCATGTTGCATCTAAGAAGAATAGGATTAACGCTTCTGCTTCGTCTCGCCCGCGTTCTCCCCCTTTAACTGGGGCTAATACCACTCCAATTGGTGATTCTCAGCCTTTCTCAAGAAAGTTCAATAATCAATCTTCTCGTCGGATCTCGGTTTTCAATCGTCTTGGGCGGCAGTGGGTTGATAGATCTCCTTCGCAGAAGAACTCTCTGACCTTGGGCTCTGCAACTGCAAATTCAAATTCACCGCCAAGCATTAACTTAGCCCTTAATTTGGGACTGCCAACTGTGCCCGCCGCAAGTCTTAATGAAGGCAACAACGGTCTCTCCTCTCGGTTGGCAACGTTGCCTCCTGGCAGTTTCTTGGGCCGGAATTCTTGTTCAAGATGCTTTTCCTCATGGCATTCTTGGGCTGATTGTTCAAGGCCCATCAGATGCGGCCTTTTTTTTCGCTTGGGCCATGCTGCAGCCTCATGTCGGTTCCCACCTCAGTTGCCGGGACTTACTCAGAACATGCAGTTCTCCTCTACTGTTACACCGGCTGACTGGGAGGGTGCAAGGTCGACTCTTGGTTTGCGAATCCTCTCTCTTTGACAAGTGGACCCAATTGTTCACTGGTTCTTTCCAAGGGGAGGGGGCGGCGGCCCGGGGGGGGGGGGGGGGGCGTGAGGGGAGGTGGCCCGGCATGACTTGGTTTATATGGAACAAGTGACAGATTTGGGGTACTCGGCAAATCTTTTTTTTCATTTTTCCTTTTCTCCTTCCTTCATTCTTTTCCATAACGTGTTCTTCTAAATTTGTTCCGGTGCACTTTAAAATATCTTGTTAAATTCACTCAACAGTATATATTTTATTTTTCTAAGAATAATATTCTATTATTTTATGCAGTTATAGCTTAAATTCCATTTATATTAATTAAAATTCTATAATTGCACTTATTAAATTAAAATTATCAAAATGTTCCAAAAAATTATTAAAATTTCACATGAAACAATCTATGTTGTCTATTGCCTATACAAAAAGTTGTGTAGTCAAACCACAATTCGACTGTTAGTTTGACTCCAAATCTTACTGGATGCTTCTCAATGCTACGATTCTCTTCTAAGATGCTTCGGTTTCTAAACATCGTACGTGACAAACTGTACGAAATCTTTTCAATATTTTACTACAGCCTCCACGTATGATATCATCATATCATGACAAATTTCATGATTTTCATACTTCGTTTGCTTTTTTAAGAATTTAAAAACCATTCGACCACACGTTTGTGGTCGTGTTCCCTAAACGAGATGTTCGAAATTTCTTTTCATTTCCTGGGTAAGGCGTCACACTAGACTCAATAACATGAATATAATTTTTCTACTCATTTTATTCTATTATTTGAATCACTTGCGTTTCAAATTTGACTTATACCAAAAAAATTTCTTGAAATGCAATAAAATAATTAAATATAGCAAAAACATCTAGAAATTTACTAAATTTTAACATGAAGTACCACATATTGTATGTGCAGAGTAGAAAAATATTTAAGGGTAGAAGAGGAAAAAATTTATTTATTTGCCGAGTGCCAAAAAAAATAAAAAACACTCGGCAAACTTGCTTGTTTGCCGAGTGAAAAAAAAACACTTGGCAAAGAGCTTGTTTGCTGAGTGCAAAAAAAACCACTCGGCAAACAAGCAAGTTTGCCGAGTGCAATTATTTTGCCGAGTGCTTTTAGCGCGGCACTCAGCAAAGAGCTTGATTGCCGAGTGCCCGAGGGAATGCACTCGGCAAACTTAAAAACACTCTGCAAACATACGGTTTCCGGTAGTGTGCTGCGGACGCTGCCGCACGCCACCACACCTGCATGCGGCTGTAGCAAGTCAATTGGCGCCGCTGCCGCAAACCACCTAGCTCGCGGGCCGCCTCTGCAGGCTGTCGTAGCCACGGGCCATCGTAGCCGCGGGCTGTCACAACCTCTGGCCGCCGTTGCAGGGCGTCGCAAATTTGGGCAACTAGCACCCTCCCATGGATCTTCTAGGGAAGGCCGCGGTGGCCTGGGCGGTGCCGGATCCGTGTTTGCTGGTGCCAGATTTGGGCCTCCCCAGCCCAGGCCTGCCGCAGGTAGCCACCGCAGCATGAGATGAGAGGGTGGGGAGGATGGGGAAGGAGAGGGGAGGAGTTTCGTGGAGGAAGGAGATGCCCCTGCAGCCACCCTCGTCGCGGCTGGATGGGCTTCCGCCGGCGGCGAGTCGGAGAGGAATAGGGGGTGGCGCTAGGGTTCAGCGCCCGTCCGAGTCTCCCTAAGCGACGCGGGGCCGGGTCGAGGTTCCTTTCAGTTACGTATCAGTTGCACATATGATTTCAGTGCGTACATGCACTAGTAGAGAATTGGCTTTCGATGCACCCCCTTTTGTCCCGGTTTAAAGTTATCCCGGGACAAAAGGTTCACCAACCGGGACTAAAGCTCGGTCACTGGTGGGGGGCTCACCAACCGGGACCTTTTATCCGGGTTGCAAAGGCTAGTGGTACCAACCGGAATAAAAGGGGGTCTTTTATCCCGGTTGGTGTTTCCAACCGGGATAAAAGGGTCCCCCACGAGTTAATACAAAAGGATAGCATCCATATATAGTTAGATGTGGTGTGTAGGTGGGATAGCAAGGAAGCTACGCACGAGGCTGGAGGTTGTGGGTTCGAATCCCACGCAGCGCGCACGCGCATATTTCGCGTAAAAATTTGCGTGTCTTGCGACGTGCGCGTGTGTGGGGCCTCCTGGGAGCCCGGGATTTCTTTGTTTTTTTTTTGCAGCGCCTGCCGTGGTGATCCGTTTTATCCCGGTTGGTATTACCAACCGGGATAAAAGGGGGTCTTTGTCCCGAATGCAGCGCCTGCCGTGGTGATCCGTTTTGTCCCGGTTGAGTGACCCGGGACAAAAGAACCCCCTTTTGTCACGATTGATTTATTCCGGATGGATTTTCAGAAGATTTGCATCATACCAACCAGGACTAAAGGCCAATTCTCTACTAGTGATGAAAGAACCAGCAACGATACAAAACTGATTGAGACCTAGGCCTTGTTTACTTCCCAAGTTGGGAGTTGCAAAATTAGCAATTTGCCATAAATGCGGCACTGTAGTGTTTCGTTTGTATTTGTGAATTATTGTCCAAATATTGACTAATTAGGCTCAAAAGATTCGTCTCGCAAAGTACAACAAAACTGTGCAATTAGTTTTTGATTTCGTCTACATTTAGTACTCCATGCATATACCGCAAGTTTGATGTGATGGGGAATCTTCTTTTTGCATAGTGTCAAAGTTGGGAGTTTGGAGGGAAGTAAACAAGGGCCAAATGTGAAGACAAAAGGTGACATATAATTGCGCAACACGCACGTCTATTTTTGACACTTTTTTTACTCCATCCTTTTAGGTTCCCAAACCCTAATCTAACAAAGCACTACTAGCCCCTGATCTTATTCTTAACGTCCTAGTGGGGTTCTACTAGGCTTTAGCCTTTTGTGTACTTCGTGGTTTTTTATGACCACGGACCCGGAGATAAAAATTGTGTTGCGGCACTCCAATGATGTGCAACTTCAAGAGGGCTAAACCCTTTAGAGTCCACTAGGGATTTTCTTTACTCATAATATAGAAATTCTCGTTTCCAGTCTCAGTTATTTACCCTTGCTTGTGAAGCATAACACCATCTTTTGTCAAATCAACATATTCGATTATAGTATTCGAACCACAAAGGTTGCTAATCTTGCAGGTTTATATGGGTGGCGCAACACATGGTAGGTACTAGGTAGTACAGCACTCCGTATGCCATTGTGTGGCGGAACCGCCCAACTTAAGCTGGTTTAAGTGCGCCTAATCGCTGTTGGAACAGCAATTATCCGAAACGCACCTAAAACAGCATAAGTCCGGTAGTCCGTCGAGTGTCCCTAGGACTCCTCGAAAGATCCACGACGTGTCTCATAGCCATACATTAGGATAGTATCCGTGATGGGATAACATCAACAAATATTACATTTTTACATACATATAGAAGGTACGAGTTATTACAGAACATAGATTGAAACAAACTTAGCAGTGCAGTGTTAGACAGAGTTCTAAGATTTAAACATAAACAGTTCAGGAGTAGATGAGCATTTAAAACTTCTTCACTGAGGGTATTGTGAGACTCATAACAATACCCTAGGGCTTCGGGGTTTCCTCCTCTGTAGACTCCTGCGGAGCTTCTGAAAGATAGCCACAAGGGAAAACCCTGAGTACGGGGTACTCAGCAAGTCTTACCCGACTAACTAATATAATAGTTTTTCTTGGGATGTATGTGGTAGCTTTTTGGTGTACTTGGCTGATGCAACTTTTGCCGAAAAGCTTACTATAAGTGATGCCTTAATTTTATCTTTTATTTGGATTAAGTCATTACCTAACCATTCTAAATGAGGAGCAGAAAGTAAAAGCAATCATAGATATTAAGTCATACATCAAATATCAACCAAAGGTATATATATTGCATGAATTGATACTACGATGCTCAACAGTGATCAAGTGCATTCATAACCGAGAATTGCGGCGATCCGGACCCATTTACATCCTGCAGGAGAGTACCCTGATCACCAGCTTTATACGACTGTCCAGGTTGTACCTAACAACCTCTCGATTAGCAAAATCAATGATTAGGAATACGACTACCCGGACCCAGGGACGCACCCCCACATGGGACCCCACGTCTGGCTCGATCTCCATGTGAGTTTCAGGCTACGCCCCTGCCAATCTCCAGCACGTCAAGCGCGGGTACGAAGTATTCCTGATCATAGAGTTTACTAACCTACTGGGCTTTACTGGTCCCATACCCAGTAAGTGATCAGATGCTTATCACTTGATCAAAGGTTAAGACAACGAATCGGGCCTTAACCAAATTAATTTAGCAGACAGAACTACATCTCTAGCTTCTGTCCGCTTTCAACTTTCCAAGTTATCTTCCATAAGCAACATGTATGACTAAAAAGTTTTCCTTAAGGTTGGTAAACCAAGTATGTAAGCAAGTAAGCAATTCTAGACTTGGGTATCATCTAAGGTTTGAACAAGTGGCAAAGATGTCCTTAAAGCAAGGCATGATCATACACAAGGATAGGTTTCAAGCAACTCCTAGACTTAGTGCATACATATAGCAAATAACCGATAATTGGACACATGAAATACGACTCCAAAATAGATAGGTATAAATGCACCGGGGCTTGCCTTGTTCGCTCAAAAAGTTAGTATTCTCTGACGGGTTGGCTTCACAGGGGACTAATTCAAAAACTTCTTCGAACTCCGAAGGTCCTTCTGAAAATTCCAAATATTCTCCTTCTGGTGCTTCGGGATCTATAGCACAATATATGCAGGGGTTAGGAATGCAAAATTTTGAATAAAAGACTATACAACTTTCCTTCATGATAAAGTTGCAAGCCAACACACATAAACCCAAAAAGATTAACCCACAATTTTATTTTTCTTACTTAACCCTCCTTAAGGCTTTTTCTTTTATCTTTAGAAAAAGTTATAATTATTTTCTAACTTGAAAAACCTAATCTCCTATGAGTTAAGAATAATTTGTGATTAAGAAAATGTTATTTCATATTTTATACATTTTATAAATATTAAGTATTTATTTAATACCTTAAAAGAAAGGCATTAAATAAATACCTAATTTTTTATTATTTTTCTAGGGTGTAAAAATTTTAATGCATAAAGGAAAATAAAACAAACCTAACAAAATTGGTTTCACTAATTTTGGACACTCCTAGAAATTTCTGTGATTTAAATGGTGTAAAACGGATTTAAACTAATTTCTTTCTAAAGGAAATCTAATTTTTCCCGAAAAACACCCGGAAAAACTTTTCTCACTCAGCTCGATGCTACCCTCTCTCACGCGCACTGGGCCCCACGGTGCGGACCCCACCTTTCTCCTGTTCCATTTACCCGCCGCCCCTTTCTTCCCCGGACGGGCCCCGTGGGCCGCTTTCCTTTTCTTTTTCTTTTCTCCGGTCCGTCACTGGCCCACGGCCCTCTTCTTTTTTTCTTTTCCTTCGCGGCACGGCCTGCCCTCCTTTTCTGGGCCTCCGGCCCCTTTTTTCCTTTCCGGTTGATCGCGTCGGCTCCGCGGGCCTCCAACACGCCGGCCCACAAACGCCCGCGCCCCGGCCTCTTACTCCCCCTCCTCTCCTTTCTCTCTCTGCCGCGCGGGCCCAAGCATCCAGGTGCTTCTTCCTCCTCCCGCCAAAACGCGCGCGCGACAGGGGGTGGCGCGACTCGCCGGCCGGCGCCCCACCGGCGGCGAAGCTAGGTCAGGACAGCACCTCTACACCTTCACGCACCCGTGCGCGGCAACGGCTCCTTGGGAGATGGCCGGAGCCATTCCCTCCACGGCGGCGGGCGGCGACACCTTCGGCCGGTCGCGACTACTCACGACGATGGCACAAACTACTCGAACAACTACTCTTACACCATCCTAGTACCCTAAGGACCTGCCTCCGACTACTTAAGAAGAAAGGGAACCGGTGCAAGATAGTGCTCACCGTGAGCGGGAGGCGCGGCGATGGCGGACAGAAGCGGCGGTGGTTCAAGGCGTGCCGGCGAAGAAGCTGGGCAACAAGTTGCTAGGGTTGCTGGTGAGGTGTGGGCGGAGGTGTGGACGGAAGGAATCGGCGGGAGCTGCGGTGTGGCGGTGGAATTTTTGCTCGGCGGCGGTGACTTGGCAGAAGGAGCGGCGACGGTAAAAAGAGCGGCGGTGAAACGGCGGCGCGGGAGCGGTAATTATACAAACAACTTACCGCGCGCATGGCTGCCACCGTGGTCTACCCATAGGCTTATGTGGTGAGGAGGTGGCCTAGTCGTCGCACTGGCGAGCGACCGAGAGCGGCGGCGGCGACACGTCCTGCTGCTCTGTCACCGCCCCTCTTTCCTTCTTCTGACGCCCGTGACTTCAGAGCTAAATTGCGGTCGATCTTCAATCCAACGGTCCCCAAGTGTCTTAACAGAAGTTGGAGATAAACTTGAATCCTTCACTTTTTATTTATGCTCTGACCCGAGATAAGCATCAAATACAGCTGAATTTTGAATTGTTTCTCGTGTTCTTCTGAATTTTACTGAAATCAATATTCAGCTCGTCAGTTAACTGACAGTGTCACTTGCTTCACTTTGGAGCTGAGTTTAGTGATCCAATTCCTCTCCTTTCAGTCCAACTTCTTCCCAAATGTGTTCTACAACATCCCAAGGTTCCATTTTTCTCATGAACATGTACACCTTTTGATCTACATCTCTCTGAAATCAATTCCAAAGTCGGCGATTCACTGTCATTTTCAGACTTAGTTGTTTCAGTGATGTTGTTTACAGTGACAAGATGCCGACTTTAGGCCTTTATTTGAAATAGCTCCCTCTGCTATTCTTGATCAACAACACCCAAATCTTGTAGTCCAAAGTTCATACTTCAATATGGTATAGTTGTCCTGATCACTTATTTGAAAAATTCTTCAGAAATCAATTTTGAAAACAGACTCTGCTGCTGTTTTTCTGAGTTCCTATTTTCGGACAGTGAACAGTAAATTCAATTTTCCTTTTTCTTCCTTTGATTTCTCTGAGATATTTAGCACCATTTCTGTTCCAAATTCTTGATCCCTAAGTTCTCATCACTCTTACACTTGTATTCTATAATTTTGCCGAATTTTTCTGAATTTCAAATTCAAAATTCAAATTTCGGCCAAATTTGACCTGAATTTGATTTTTGGCCATTTTCTTTTCCTTTTCTTCTTGAATTGCTTCCAATTTATCAAAGTCACTTTAATAACTCAATTAGCAGCTGTTACACATTGCAAGGCTACCTTATTGTGAATTCCCTTTTTATTCAATTGTGTACTCGTTCCTGGTTGCCTCTGAACAAATCTGTTGTAGATTTGCTCCAACTCTTTTTCTTCGAAAGACAGATTTGCTCCTACCGAAACAAACCTTTTAATAATTTAAAAAAATACATTGATGCCTCTGGAAATGGAACGGCTCGCTGCGTACTCTGCTAGCGGAATCTCATCGTGAGACGGGAGGGAATCGACGGTCACGTGTCGATCCCGTGCAGCTAAGAAAAGTGGCAGCAGACAGAAAGCGGCCAAAGCGCGCATATACAACTCGACCGTACGAAGTGCATGCCTCGCAAATCGCAATGCAAAAGTACCGATGCTAATGCACGCATGGAGAGATCCCATTAGCCTGAGATTGGACTGGTAATTAAGAAGAGTATACGCCATTAGACTATCTTATCGAATCCGGGCAAGTTTTTATATAGGTAATCCGGGTAAGTTGAGCTGAAGGCCAAAAGGACAAAAGGTGCCCCCGGATGGTTTACTACTCACCACGCACAAGCACAGAGTGACAGAGAGAAAGAGCCGCCGCGGTGACAAGCAACAGTACACGCGCTCTGCGTTAAAAAAGGACACCGGCAGTGCAGTGGCGCCATCAGCAGCACAAGGATACAAAAGCAACGCTGCGAGATCTACCGACGACTGCTACTCCTCCTGCTCCCTAGTCTACTATCGCTCGTAGTGCACGGAAACCGACCTGCAGATAGAAAAAAAAGGAAAAAGGTCGCCGGCGAGAACCGAGGTGTCGACGAGAGCCGAGAGGTGGTAGCTCTGCAGGCTGGCAGCTACTGTTCATTGCTTAACCTAAAAGCCTACTGTTCATTAATTTTTAGACCCAGTGTCTCAAGCTCCGCCACTGATCCCTAGCACGCTCACCTTTATTTCCGCTGTTAAAAGCAGCAGCTCCATCGCCGCCTCGCTTCCCCAACAGTCCAAGAAGCCCCCGTTTGCATCTCCGATCCTTCCTCTTTCTCACGCCGACGAGATCAAACAAGGCCTGTGATCCGAGAAGGCCGGCACCAATCTCAATCTTCGATCGTTGCCAAGGTGAGCTAACCGATGGAGCACCTCCAGTCCCTTCCCTCCACGTACCCTGTGATTATCGCGCGCGCGTTCATCTTCATTCGAGATCATCTCGTGCCTCTTTCTTTGTGTAACAGATATCGGTAGCGATAAGAGAGGCAGGCACGATGATGGCAACGATGAAGCAGTGGGTGAGCGACGGCATCCGCTCAGCGGGATTTCTCCTCTGGGCGCCGCTGCTAGCGTCCTACGCTCCGCGGGGTCTGCCAAATATGTACTTCAACCTTCACCTCCGGCGGTATGCGAGGCGGCTGGTCCCGCTTCTGGACCCCTTCGTCACTATCGACATCGTCAGCAAGAAGCCTTCCAGTTCCAGTTTTGCCAAGCCTTCCGAATATGACAAGTGCAGCGACGCCTACCAGGAGGTGAAGGCGTACCTCACCAAGAGGTGCTCGCGGGACGCGCTCGCGTTCCGCGCCGATGCCACCGGCCAGCGCTGTAGCTTCTTGCTCAGCCTCCGCCAGGGGCAGGAGGTGACCGACCACTTCCAAGGCGTCACCATGTGGTGGCTATTGGTGCCACGCAAAAGAGGCGTGTCGGAGGAGAAGAGCCGCCTCCGCCTCATGTTCCCCCAGCGGCACCGGGCGCTGATCGTCGACGAGTACCTACCGCACGTCCGTCGACAAGGCCGCGAGGACATGTTCGGCAATCGAAGGCAGAGCCTCTACACCAACAAGAACAAGAGAGAGTATTACGGCGGGTAAGTTATATTGCACTCACGTACTTGATTTGCTACTTGCTCTGCAGCATCTTTTGCCATGTACGTACGTCGACTGTAATTCTATACTAGAATATAATTTCAATTGACCGTGTTCATCCCAGCTCTTAGATCTCCATATATGCCTCCCGTTAGGACTAAAATCTCCTGCTTAATTACATTTATTTATTTCTCTGTGTACTTTTAGCTCTCAAGGCTAAATATGCAAATCATCCAATGCATTAGGCCAATTCTCTCTCGTTTACACACATGGATATTCTAATTAATTAGCTAGTTGTGTAAGTAGACGAGTACCAACTTATTCAATAGTACCAGCAGCCTTTTTAGGTGTTATTTACTTTTACCTTTTCGATGCTGCTTCATACGTATTCATGCTAGCAAATATGCTTTCCATATATGCCACGGGTTCTCTCGTGCCAGTGATGATAAGGTGTGGAGCAAGATGGACTTTGAGCACCCATCCACCTTCGACACCCTCGCGATGCACCCGAACAAGAAGCGCAGGATCATGGAAGATCTGGACAGCTTCCGTGGAAACAAGGACTACTACTGCCGGATCGGAAAGCCATGGAAGCGCGGCTACCTCCTCTATGGCCCACCAGGCACAGGCAAATCCACCATGATCGCCGCCATGGCCAACTACCTCAACTATGACATCTATGACATCGAGCTTACATCATTGTCCAACAATAGCGAGCTCCGTGATCTCGTCACCAATATGACAAGCAAGTCAATCATCGTCATCGAGGACATAGACTGCTGCTTCGATGATTTCAACAGCCAGCGAACGGAGAACAAGAGCCAGAGCATATCGTCCGGGTGAGCTTATATTACTCGAACATTACTGGTGCCATTAGCTACTTGCATGGTGTCATTTGCTATATATCTATAATTGAAATGTCACCTGACCTAAATGGTTGTATACCAGGTACGAGAAAAAAGAGAGAGTGACCATGTCCGGCCTGCTCAACTTCATCGATGGTGTCTGGTCTACTCTAAGTGGTGAGCGGATCATCGTGTTGACGACCAACTTCCCAGAGAAGCTCGATCCGGCGCTGATCCGGCGTGGGCGGATGGACATGCACATCGAGATGTCCTACTGCTGCTTCGAGGCGTTCAAGATGCTAGCCAGGAACTACCTTGGCATTGGAGCGCACCCTCTGTTTCAAAGGGTCGAGGAGCTGCTGCAGGTGGTGGAGATCACTCCAGCTGACGTTGCCGAGTGCCTGCTTAAGGATGAGGTCCCAGGCTCCGACCGTGGTGTGGAGGCATTCCTTGGGCGCCTCATCGAGGAACTCGAGAAGAAGGCCCAAGAGCAGAAAGGCAAGGTTGGAAACATTGCTGCTGCAAAGCCAAAGCGGCAGCGGCGTTGACACACCAAGTGAGTGAGGATGCTTTTAACGGGACCAGTAAGGCGGAGGCAGATCGAAGAGGCCATGTCTGTTGACTGATCGAGGAACGGCGTTGGCGTGACGAATATCTAAATAAATCCATGAAAACACTCGATCGAGTAGTAGTTTAGGGCAAAGAACCCGATGTTCCCTTTTCATTATGATGAATGGACCTATTTTTATTCAACTGTACTACTATGTACGTAGGTAAAATGTCGTTGGTCATGCCTCTGTATTTTTTTATTTTTGATGAATTGGCGCCCTCGAGACGAGCAGTATTATTATCCAGGGTGATCCCTGAGTTTTGCGATGCTTAACCTACCATTGGTATCCCTAAGCAGTATTACTACGAACGGATCACTGAGGATTTGCTTTTAAAATGTTTGGGTTTTTGGAGAGGTTTTTTTTGAAATGTACTTTTGGGAGAGGTTTATGGAGGTATCTGTGGTACACATCAGTTGACTCGGCTCCTAAGATGAAGTGGCTTCTTAGACGAGCTTACTTTTATTACCTAATATGATAGCCGATTAATTTCACTACTACAAAGGACGTGAAGAGTGTTAGAAGTTTGGCATATTCAGATAGTATCTGCAGCGTTGATGTATCATATTATTAAGCCATGACCTTTTCAAGGATGGGGATTATACTTTGTTGGAAAAATTCATCCTTCTTCATCAAAGGGACATCTTTTTTGCTAGTGAATACTAATTATTTTACTAAGTGGAATTCCCTCAACAATATGACACATCAGGAGGTAATTGAATTTATCAAAGAGCATAACATATATAGATTTCGCATTTCACAAATATTGACCACGGATCGAGGAACTTCATTTATATCTAAAGAGGTTATATATAAAGAGTTGCGGGAGTTTGTCGAATCTTATGGTATTAACTTGCTCAATTCATCTCCATATTATGCTTAAGAAAATGGTCAAGTTGAGTCTAGCAACAAGATTTTGATTAAGCTCATTAAGAAGAATATAGAGGAGAATTTTAGAAGATGGCATGATGTATTGTCTGAAGTTTTATGGGCTCATCGTATTTCTAAACATCGTGCTACTAAAATTACTCCCTTTGAGCCTATGGTCAAGAGGATGTTTTGCCCGTTGACGAGAATTTAGGCGCATATAGATTGGCTAAGCAAAATGACCTTAATGTTGTTGATTATCATGCTTTGATGATGGATAGTATTGTTGAGGTAACCGAAAATATTGGAGGCTTGCAAGAAAATTGAGAAGAATAAAATTCGAGTTGCTAGAGCGCTCTATTAGAAGATGGTAAAATTCAAGTCTTTTCAGGTTGGTGATCTGATTTGGAAGACTATTCTATCTATAGGAACAAAGAGCAACAAGTTTGACAAATGATCTCCAAGTTGAAAAGGACCGTACAAGATTATGAAGGTGCTTTTTGAAAATTCTTATATGGTGGAGACTTTGCAGGAACAGCCGCTGCCTAGAGCTCTTAGTAGAAGGTATTTAAAGAAGTATTATCCAAGTATGTGGCAAGATGTTTAATGTTAATGTAACATGGCTGATATCTTTAAATATCACCCTTAGAGTGAATGTTGATGAGTGAATTATCTAAGAAGCATTGTCCTTAAGCTTATTTTTATTTTCTGGTATGCAAAGCTTTAAAAATAAGTACGGGGCATATGTTGGTGGCTAAATTTAGCATCAAGCCGATATGATTGGGTCCTGAAGCCGGTGTGCCAGTTTCACCGGTCCGACCCTAGTCGGAGTAGAATTGAAGAATCCTTATAGATTAAGACTTGTAAAAGGATTTACTTGAGGGGCAAGACCTCCCTACCCTATAAATATAAATTATTTATAGGGCACCCTTTTGCAAGTCTTGAGGAGTCCCAATCGATCAATCAATAGTATCTTTACTTTTTTATCTCCAACTCTAATCTTTTCCAACCCTTTTTGCTCCCCCTCCTTCGTCTCTATGGTTGAGGAAGTTCTAAGTGGTATGCCGATCTCAGAGCAGCTCTAGCCGTACCATCCCTAACAAGATCCCTCCCGAGGTGGTGATCTTAGTTTTCACGGGGTGATACAGAAAACTATTTTGGTTTCATATTGGGCCAACTTAAGTTACCCGAGATCAAGAACCGAAATAACCGAACTTAAGGGGTGTTTGGATACTCCTATTAAAATTTAACACATGTCACATCGGATGTTTGATGCTAATTAGGAGTATTAAATATAGTCTAATTATAAAACTAATTGCGCAGATGGAGTGTAATTCGCTAGATGAATCTATTAAGCCTAATTAGTCCATGATTTGATAATGTGGTGCTACAGTAACCATTTGCTAATGATGGATTAATTAGGCTTAATAGATTCATCTCGCGAATTAGCATAGGGTTCTGCAATTAGTTTTGTAATTAGCTCATGTTTAGTCCTCCTAATTAGCATCCAAACATCCAACATGATATTGTTAAAGTTTAGCACCTCGTATCCAAACACCCTTTTAGTTTGGCTACTGATAACTGGAAACCAGAACCGACATGTTCGATTTGGGTTCCGATTATTTCAGTTTGATCTTCAGTTCTCGGTTAATTATGCCCACTCCTGAGAGCAGGTACAACAATTATTGTTGAATCGCCCACCACCTCATCCATCCAGGCAGCATGCTGCCATGGAGGAGAGAGAAGAAAAAAGTGCACAGCTTGGCGCAATCTGAGTATCTGACTACTAGCTCAACACGGAAGCCAAGAACAACAGCATTAAACAGCATGCAGTGGCAAAGCTGTTTTTTGGGTGGGCCAATCTGAATAAAGAAATATTATAAGAAGAGTTTTGAGAAGATAAAAAAGTTAAGCGACCATTGCTGTGGGCACCTTGCCTGCATTATCATTTGTTGATGACATGTGTGTTGTCATTTGTTGATGGCATGTGTTGTCTTATAGACAAGATATTGGCTCTATTAGTGACCTTGGTCTGAGGAATAATAGGAAGGATGGGAGAAGAGGTCATTGGTTGGCCCAGTGATCCAGTCCGATCCCGTGCGTCCTCTATCTTCAGTGTATGTGTGTGTGCTGAACGGCTAAACCCTCTGAAACCCCCACCGCGGCCATCGAATCGAGTCGATAGAGAAAAACCAGCGCAAACCGAACCGGATATGGACTCGGCTCTGCGCTGCGCACGCTGGCTAACCCAATTATATATCGATCTATAAATCGCAATTGTACACTGCTCCCTACTAAACCAAGGATCGTTTGTTTCTGTTGATGCTAGTATCCGATAATTCAATGGCTCGCATAGATTGCGCCATTAGCGCTTTCGCATGCATGGCTCCTTGCAGCAGTGGCCGTCGACCTGAGCAACACCAACTCCGCGTCGCCGGCTACGGCCGCGGCGGCCACGCCGAGTCCATGTTCCATCTCTGCATCCCCTCCTGGATCGCCTTCCCCGATGACGGCGGGGTCCTCGTCGGCAAGGACGCTAGGAACTACACTGCTGTCAAACCATGAGACAGTTAACTTAAAAACGTTTTCCACTACTTTGCATGAAAGTAAACTGCATCATTTCTATTTAGATGTGCATTTTAAGATTGATCTAGTGTGAAACCCTTATCCCAAAATAAGTTTTGCAACATATAACTAATCCTATCAAGATACCACTCTAGGAAAGTAAAGTCACACAAGTTATAAGTAAAAAATGCGGAAACGTAAAGGAAGGGATGAGGGGAAGCAAACTCTTGACACAAGGATTTATCCCGTGGTATCGGTAGCCATTAAGTCACCACTAGTCCACGTTGTTGAAGCACTCACACAAGAGTATTGCTTCCCGGTCACCAAGTCTCTCCCAAGGCGCCCCTTGATTTGCCATAAAGGCTCAGCCACTAAGGCTCATGCCAATTCCCTCGGTCACCTTGATGTCGTCTCCACTAATGAGCTTCTCCATGAATGAAGGGGGTCTCCACATCCCCCGCACATAGTCGTCAACGCTGCTCCACACCAACCCGGAGGGTCAAAGACTTGCCGACGAGCCACTAAGGCCCCAGGACGCTGGCACACCTCTTGTACAGCGTGGTTCACTCTAGAACCTGATCACAAGGTAGGCACATCTTGCACTCATTCCTCTTTAGGCCTATCCTAACACTAATCACTCTTCTAAGCTTGTGCTAAATCTTGGATGAATCACTTTAGCACTTTTGGTGGTATGGATGTGTTCGTGAGGAGTCTTAGTCTTCAATGCACTCTTTTACGCTCCAACCCCTCCAAATGGGCGAGTAGAGGGGGTATAAATAGCCCAAGGGCTGAAAAGAACCGTTGCTCCAACGGCTAGCAAATTTTGGTACCATCGGATGTTCCGATGGTTTGATTTCATAGGCATCAGAACATCTGGTGCCACTGCTCACGCCATATAGCCAGTGGATCCCTCTGACATCATTTCTCCTATGCTTCATCCGATGGTGCCATCGGAATATCCAGTGCTGAAGGAAATCTGATCAAAACCTTTCTGGAACTCTCTGAAGTATATATGCTTCGTCTGATGCCTCCTCTTTACCTACCATTGGATCATCCGGTGCTATTAAGTTCTCTTCGTCTTCCAATCCTTCTCTTTAGAATTCATCCGACGCAACTAGAAAATGGGCCATCGGAACATATGATGGTAAATTGCTCTGGTGGTTGCTCCGATGCACTTCAGATAGGGTATTGGAACATCCGATGGTGCATTTTTCCTCCCAATTCGTCCAATGCAATCACTAAAGATACCATCATTTGGATTCTTCAATACCATAGAATAATCCTTGGTACCATAACTTGGTCACTTGAATACCATAGCTTAGATGCTTGAATACCATGACTTGGATATCAAGAATACCATAGCTTGGATGTTTAAATATCATGATTTGGACCTTACCATGGTTCGGTTTGTATACTTGGGACCTATAAAAACCTACAAGGCACATGCTTAGCAAACTATTAGTTCCAGTGATTATGTTGTCCTCCATTTTTTCACAATCCCACCATCAAACATACGAACTAAACAATCTATCTAAAAAATAAATACTTTACCAAACCAACTATAGCAAGTATATTACGAAATAAACATATTAGACATATTAATTGGACATCAATTGGACATATTGCACAAATAAACCTACCAATGTCATGTACACTGTACAAATGGATCGATAACTAGATACATCTAAGCATGCAACAAGTTCTACACGTCAAAATCGCGGGCAAAGAGTCTACTGCGTATGAACTAAGCATCCACTACTACGTAACAACATTAAATTTCATCAAAAAGTCGAAACAACATTCTAAAACCTAACCTTAGTCACCTAAACATCCACCAATCTAGCAAATGGTACGGTAAAACAAGGGAAAAAATGGGGGAATACCTTCCCAAGGATGCGGTGATCGATTCCCCCCAATTTCCCCACCAAAAATCGCCAGATTTGGAGGGGATTTTGGAAGGGAGGGAGGCGTCGGGCAACGAGTTGGAGGTGCTGCTCAGGTCTGCCTAGAGGACGAAGAGAGGAGGAAGGGCGTCGCGTAGCGGTATGGGAGGCGTTGCCGCACCAGGCGGTCTAGCGTGTCAAGTGCACCACCAAGTCAGCACCGCGCTGGTGCTGCTTTCCACGCCACACCAACGTTTTGCCGCGCCACGGCCCATGGCGCGACCAAAAGGGTCACAACGCGCAAATAAAGTTGGGGAGAGTTTTTCTAAAAATATCTTTAAAAATTAAAAAAAAAACTCGAGAATATGCCGTATAAGGTTGTGGAGAAGGACGTGAGACCTCACATCGAGATGGAAACTAAGGCTTTTGGGGTGTTTGGCTCTAGGAGGGCTAAACTTTAACCCTGTCATATCAGATGTTTAGATACTAATTAGGAGTATTAAACATAGTCTAATTATAAAACTAATTACACAGATGGAGGCTAATTTGTGAGACAAACCTATTAAGCCTAATTAGTCCATGATTTGATAATGTGGTGCTACAGTAACCATTTGCTAATGATGGATTAATTAGGCATAATAGATTCGTCTCGCGAATTAGCCAGGGTTCTGCAATTAGTTTTATAGTTAGCTCATGTTTAGTCCTTCTAATTAGTATTTGAATATTTGATGTGACGGGGCTAAACTTTAGCCACGGTATCCGAACAATCCCTTCGTCTTCCTTACGAGATCCCTGTGCTCTGGTTCTCTTCGCGGTACAGCTCGACCTCCTGGTGCCCGACGGTGTGGACGGCGAGTTTCGTCAACAACGGTGGCGCGGCGTTGTCGTCTGGTACGTGGTCGTCGTCGGTGACGGCTTGAGGTAGCAGCAGCTGACCATCGAGCACGACGTGGCCATCGCAGCAACATCAGCTCGATGCCGTCGTCCGCGTGGCGCGGCAGCAGCTCCGAGCGGCGGCTTCAACTCGCGGCCGGTCATCCTCCTCCTAGCACGCTCGGGCTGCTCCAGTTCTTGCTCCGCTCACGGCGCTAGCTGTGGTCAGCGAAGGCAAAGCGGAGCGGACGGCGCGGCAGCAGGGTCGCGGCTCCTGCTACGGTGCGCATCCTGGCCTCCTCGTCGCCCACGCGTCCTCCTTCCCACGAACGGCAGTGGAGGCTTGGAACTCGGGGTTTTCTCCCACGTTGGTCCAGGGCGCAAGGAGGCGGCGGCCTTGGTTGGAAAGGTGGTTCTGGTGGTGGTTTTCATGGTGCGCTGCTCAGAGCAAACAAGGGAGGAGCAGGAGGGCGAGCTGCAGGTTGCTGTGTGGCTTCGGAGAAGAAAATCAGGTGGAGGAAGGCAAGGCTTGATCGGCTGCTGGCGTGAGGAGTTGAAGGGCGCAGGTGCTCCTTGCTGCTTTGGGCCTGCTGCTTGGATTGGAGCAGAGAGGGACGGAACGAGATGCAGCGCTCGTTGATTTGCTGCGGTGGAAGAAAGGAAAGACAGAGGAGAGAGCGGCTGCTGCTGGTGGATTTAGTCTCGCGGTGGAAGAAACAGGCAAGGGATAAAGCGAGCAGACAAGATGCGGCGGCGGCTCGGGAGAGACGGAGAGCTGTGAGGCTTTATAGCAAGAGACTAGGGTTTGGAAGCTTGAAGATTTCGAGGGAACGGCGGGGATCCTCGGCGTCTGTGCCAGGGGGCGCGTGGCTCGCATTGGCGGAGCTGGGCGGAGCGGCGTCGTTTGTCTGCGTGCAGCGTGGAGGAGAAAGGGGAACAGGGAGATGGCCGCGTGCGCTGGGCTGGCGAGCAGAGCAGGCCAAGCTGGGCTGGCGCATGCGTGCGGCCCATCAGGTCCGGTGGCCTGGTTGCTGAGCACGCTGGGCTGGGTGGTGGCCAGGCCAGGCTGCTGGTTTGTGTGTGTGCTCGTGCGAGATTAGGCCGAGCCGCTGGGCTAGTGGACAGCTTGGGTGCAAAGTTAGCCGCATCAAGTTATGTTCTCTTATTTAAAGTTAGCATTAGTTTGTATGTTGAATCTAATTCAAAATACAAGCTCACACGTGAGATCCAAATAAAATTCAAATCACTCGTGCAAGCATGTTCTAAATTTTAAATGCCCAAATTAATTACTACATTTTAAATTTTGCAAAAATTAATATCCCTCATCAATTTTGAGGGATATTACAGGATCCGTAGCCTAACTGTTTTTTCACCAAAATGGTGGCAAATGATTGTTCATAGGTTCATGTGGACGATGCATGCAATGTCGAGACTGTGTTCATCTGCACTCACCCCCTCCACTTTTTTTTACTGGCGTCTGGCAAAAGCCTACCATCGACAAGCATTAGTGTTTGTTTGGCCTTATTGTTCTTTGTAGTCATATTGTAGATCATTTGTGCCGGGCCTTTGTTGTCTCCACATGCTGGGGACCATGTCAATCGTAGAGATCGGATTTTTGTGTAGTTTGGTTAATGTTCAAGGTCCTTTGTCTTTTTACAAAATCAGGAGTTGTCACTGTTTAAGATGGAAAAACAATTCCACTGACCAATGACTCTTGCAGTCTTGCTGGAAGACGGGACAAAAAACAAGCTCCACAGTAAAGCACAAGGGGAAAAAAAATCTAAATTAATTCTGTCAACTAAAAGATTTTTGGTTCAATTTATCTTTTTTATTTATCCATACACAAGTTGAATTTAAATTTAACTGTTGCAGCATGTTAGTGGACATCACAATGTCCGTAAAAAATATATATTATGAGTTTTCATTTAATTTTGTACCTTAAGTTTAAATTAATTATTAAATATCCTACCCCATATTCATGATGTATTTTTCTAACATGTGTCACGATGTCAGTTATCATCACACAAAATTTGAAGCCAGACTCCGCTTGTGCGTTGAGAAAAAAAAAAGATAAATTGTATTAGGGGGGGTAAATTGAACCAAATGATATAATTTAGACGGTAACCTAAACCAAAAAAATAATTTAGGGAATTATTTAGGTTGATGCATTTTAAATATGCCAATGCGACCAAGCACGCAACAGGCCTGCAGATGCGCACGGCACACGCGCACTGTCGGGTAAGCGTGTGCCGTTGCCGAGCACATGCATGGTCAATCAAACGCGTTACGATAGAAATTTTTGATGTTGCAAATGTTGCAGAGGTTTGCAATTGCCGCAGATCTATGCATCTCGTGATGTTAATTACGATGATGGAGGATTTTGAGATATTTAAATGTTATAATATCTTGCTTTTGATGTTTATTTCATCTATTGATCCTTTATGCTGCAGCACACCTACATTTATTTGCTTATAGTAATGTTGCATGAAATATGTTCCGATGGAAAATTTTCCATGGAAGATCCGGACGTCGGACGACGTGGGTCACGCACGTCATGCTGGTGCAAACCGAACCAGATATCCAACGCATACGGGTCGGATTAACCAGCGCAAACCGAACGGGATATGGACTCGATCGGCATTGCGCCGCGCACGCTGGTTGACCCAATCTGTACATTATCGATCTATAAATCGCCTACTAAACCAGGGATCGTTTGTTATCTGTTGATGCTAGCATTCGGTAATTCAATGGCAGGCATAGGTCGCGCCATTAGGGTTTTCGCATGGCTCCTTGCAGCAGTAGCGTTGCTCTTCTCGGGTACGGCGAGGGCGCTACTGGATCACGAAGACTACGAGCCTCGTCGTCATCGGTCCTACCCACTCGGGACGGTGATCGCCGTCGACCTGGGCAACACCAACTCCTGCGTCGCCGGCTACGGCCCCGGCGGCCACGCCGAGTCCATGTTCCATCGTTGCATCCCCTCCTGGATCGCCTTCCCCGACGACGGCGGGGTACTAGTCGGCGACGACGCCAGGAACTACGCCGCTGTCAACCCCCAAGCCGCCTTCTCCGGCTTCAAGCGCCTCCTCGGCCAGAGGTAAGCATCAGATTGATTTCCTCTTCCAATTAATTCTTTTCCCTTAATTTCGACCATGCAATGCCGGTCCTAAGATTTTTGAGGTCCTATGGCGAACTCATCACGACGGCCGCTCTATGCTATATATAAATCTTATAATATGTAAGCGCTAATTTTTCTTGCAAAACGAAAACAAATCTGGTGATATATTTTTAAGTTAACATGTTTGATAATGTAGACTAAAACTACTATGATTACCTTAAAGAAGAGTAGAACTCCATAATATCTATTCTTCTTGATGCAAAATCATCAAAAGGACGGTATTGAGATTAATAGCATCAGATCGATTTCCTCTTCCAATTACTAATTCTTTCCCCTTTCGACCATGCATGATGCTGAATGAATTGGTGAGAATCCTTTTTTTTTTCTTCCGATCCCAAGCAGAGTGAGCAGGCTGTACGAAGGAGGGTTCGTTCAGAGAGTCATCGAGAATCTGCCCTACAAGGTTGTGGAGAAGGACGTGAGACCTCACATCCAGATGGAGACCAAGGACGGGGTGGTCAGGCATCTCAGCATCGAGGCGATGACGGCCACGGTGTTCGCCAAGCTCAAGGACATGGCGGAGGCGCACCTCGGCCGCAAGGTCCAGCACGCCGTGTTCACTCTTCCGCAGCATTACTGCACTGAGGCGGCGAGGGACGCGGTGCTGGACACCGGCAATTACGCCGGCCTGCACGCCGTGAGGATACTCGACGAGCCCATCGCGGCCGCCGTCGCCTACGGCCTCCACGGGAAGCTGCGCGACGAGGGGAACGTCCTCGTCCTGCACGTCGGCGGTGGCACGGCCGAAGCTAGCGTGCTGACGTTCGCGGATGGGGTCTTTGAGTTCTTGGGAGCGCACCTCGAGCCTTTCTTTGGAGGAGATGACTTTGATCGGAGGGTCATGGATCACTTCATCGGATTGGTCAGGGACAAGTATGGACGGGACATCAGCAACGACAGAGCTGCTCTCAGGAAGCTCAGGGCAGCATGTGAAGACGCCAAGAAGACATTGAGCGGTGAGGACCTTGCACTCGTGAACGTCGAATCGCTTGTTGATGGAGTGGATTTGTCGGAGCCGCTGACACGGGCCAAGTTTGAGGAACTGAACCATGATCTGTTCCCCAAAGTCATCGAGCTGGTGGATACGGCCATGTCGCAAGCTGAGCTAGGGAAGGAGAAGAGGGAATTGATCGATGAAGTCATTCTTATTGGTGGAAGCACCATGATCCCAAAGGTTAGAGAGCTCATCAAAGACTACTTCGAGGGGAAGAAGGAGCTGAATACAAAGCTGAAACCCGACGAAGCGGTTGCTTTTGGAGCCACTCTTCTTAGCCATCCTTCTGCAAGTGGTTATCCCTGTATGGGAGTCAACAACCGCCATCAGATTGGGGGGGCATCAGATAACTGTTATGCCTATGGCTACTAACTGTTGCTTCAGATTAAGATTATATTTGTGTTGTACAAGGCTAATTTCTCAGTGTAAAGTGCTGAAATACCTTGTTTAATAAATTGTTGATGCAGTGTACTACAAGCTTTTGTTCTACAATGAAATTTGCAATTTATAGGAGCAGTTGTACAATCCAAAAAAAAGGAATGTATAGGCATTCGAGGAAAGCTATGGATTTGGATTGGAACGTAAATATTTGAATATAGTTCAAAAAATGAAAAAAAAAGACCTAGAATACAGATTATGGACACGTGCATTAAATAAATTTATCATGTGCAGATCTTTGGCGGTGGGTGTAGTGGCTCTGGCTCTGGTATGACGTCGTCGTCTTGGCCATCGTTGTCCTCGGTCTTAAGCCAGCCCTCCGAGCGCAGGCCTTGCAGGACAAGGTCGCTGTCGTGGTAGTCGTCACGGAACGTCTCCGTGTCGTCGCACAAGCGTGTGACGGCCGCCCGGAGGAGCTCCTTCTTCCACTCCGGCAGCCGCGGGAAGCCGCAGTGCTTCTCCCCGAACTCGTCGCAGTACTCCAAGTCGAAGAAGATGGCATGCGAGAGGCGCTTGGGCACGCCGGCGGTCTCCCTGGCGCGGTGGTACTCCTCGACGGAGCGCATCATCTCCTCCGGCGACGGCAGCGATCTCCGGCCGGATAGCACCTGCGCCACCCACCTCGCCTGCACCTCGTAGAACAGCGGCACGGCCACCGTCCTGGGCAGGCCGATGAAGGAGAGCGACGGCGCCAGAGACGGCGGGAAGGTGTGCTCGTACAGCGGGCCCACGCGGTTGTCGTCGACGGTGACGAGCCCGCCCGTGTCCAGGAACGGGAACGACAAGTCGTACCTTCAATTCAATTCATTGGATTGTATCGAGCGTCGTCAGTAAGCATCAAGCATTTCTTCCCAGAAGATGAGCAGAGCAGATGATGGATTATTGCTCACCCAGTGCAGTAGATGACGGCGTCGGCGACGACACACGATCCGTCGGCGAACATTACCCGCCCATCCTCGCACAAGCACTCGATCTGCATATTCATTTGATGAGAGATCATGAGATCACATCGGCACCTTGATCAGACTCTGAAGGAATGAAAGATGGATTTGAAATTGCCTGGAGGTGCAGGTGAAGGTTGTGGTGCCTGGACACAGCTTTCCTCATGCCGGGGACGACGGCGCCGTCGTCCATGGACTTGACGCTGACGTGCACCTCCCTCGCCACCTCGCGGAGCTCCAACGCGATCTCCTTGCCGCTCTCGCCGCAGCCGACGACGACGACGACCTCGCCGCGGAAGGAGTCGGGGACGCGGTACGAGTGGGAATGCAGCTGCCGCCTCCTCCAATTCTCCATGCCGTTGATGGTTGGGAGCTTTGGCTGGGAGTACTGGCCGGAGGCGACGACGACGGCGTCGAACACCTCCACCGTTGCCTGATCAGCCTCACCTTGTTTGGCGCTCCTCACCGTCCACCGCATGACGCCGCCGTCGTCGCCGCGGGCCGCCATGCCGACGTGCAGGACCTTGGTGTTGAGCCTGACGGCGTCCATGAGCCCGAACGCGTCGCAGAAGTGCCTGATGTACCTGAGGAACTCGCCGTGGCAGGGGTAGCGCCGGGAGTCGCCGGTGCCGTCGTGTCGGGGGTAGAAGGGGAAGTCGGAGAAGCCCATGCTATCCCTTGGCGCATTGAGCCGGAGAGAGGCGTAGACGCCGCTGTGCACGCCGGCGATGCCGAGGGGATCGCCGGCGTCGGTCCCCGGGTCGTACAGCCACTGCCCGCCGACGCCGGCGCTCTGCTCCATGACCGTCACGTCGTGGCCCTCCCGGCGCAGTTCGCGGGCGGAGATCAGGCCCGAGACGCCGGCGCCGACCACGCACACCGTCTTAGTCGACACCATCGTCGTCGCGGGGACGATCCTAGCTGCGACCCTGCCGGACACGCAGGCATATAGAGCAAGATTTTGTACTCCGACGCCATGGCGAGTGGTCGCGAGTGCGCCACGCCCGTCACGCCTCAGCCCGGGCTCGTTCCATGTGCTTGCTGCCAGTGGCGTGGCACACGAGTCTAAACATTCTCTCTCTCTCTCAGCCCGGGCTCGTTTCATGTGCTTGCTGCCACTGCCAGTGGCGTGGCACACGAGTCCAAACATTCTCTCTCTCACATGCATTTTGTTCTTTTTCATCATCTTCTTCCTCTTCTTCCCAAAACATGCTCTCCCACATACTCTATATTCCACCACAAGGAACCGAAGCAATAATTGAGCTACGTTAAGGGGTTGTTTGGATATGAGGTGCTAAACTTTAACAGTGTCACATCGGATGTTCGGATGCTAATTAGAAGGACTAAACATTAACTAATTATAAAACTAATTGCAGAACCTTGTGCTAATTCACGAGATGAATCAATTAAGCCTAATTAATCCATCATTAGCAAATGGTTACTGTAGCACCACATTGTCAAATCATGGACTAATTAGGCTTAATAGATTCGTCTCGCGAATTATACTCCATCTGTGCAATTAGTTTTATAATTAGTTTATGTTTAGTACTCCTAATTAGTATCCAAACATCCGATGTGACAGGTGTTAAACTTTAGTAGGGTGTTCCCAAACACCCGTTAAGTGTAGCTGTTTCTTTAAATTTGTGATCACTATTTTTCCTTTATTCTCAGTCCAACTTAAAGACATCTTATCTACTTTTATGATCCATGTATAGGCTTTTGCTCTCTTCCTTTCACCGTGCAGTGGTGATCCTCATCATCTCCCCGGGGAGTATCAATTCTCAATCCTTATCCTTTGGTTGAAGAGGATACCTCACCTTCGAAATTTGAGTGTTGTAGCTTTTTTCGATCAGTCTTCGAAGTTGTTGTCTTTTTTAAGATGATTGAATTACAACATTTATTCACTCGATGCATGTGGCAGAAGAAGACGCGCTCTTTTTCAATGATGTAATAGCATGTATTGTAAGGTAAAGTGTCAATTTCATGTTGGTCCACAGATTGAAAATTACATCTTCTACATACTACCTTCTACATACTACACCATTTGGTCGTTATCAAGCTCTGAAATCTCAAAAATGAAAGAATAAAAAGAGAAAAAGAAGAAGAAGAAGAAATGACATGGCCATCAGGCATCAGCACAGCCGGCGGCCAACCGTCCATTGTTTCCCAAAACCCGGTGGTGAAGAATCTCGGGTGGAACCCAAACATCTCACCCCTTTGCCTCTAAGGCTCTCACATGTTCACGTGAACACCTTAAATCAAAACCAAAGAAGTCATATTATATTCTTTATTAAATATTATTTCATAATATATCTATTCGTCGGTATCATAAATCTTTGTAATTCTCTATGATTTTGATCAAACATAAAATGGTTTGACTCATTCACCTACAATTTACGACGGAAAGAGTAGATAATTGGTACTTGTCATGGGCCTATGGCTGTGGTTGTGCCATGCTCGTCGTCTTCATCGCCAGCTCGCCATCCATCTCAACTCTTGGCGTATCTGCATCGACAAGCCACCCTTCCGAGCGCAACCCCTCACGGACGAGGTCACTGTCATGGTGGTAGTCGTCACGGAAGCTCTCTCTGTTGTCACGCAAGCGTGTCAAGGACGAGCAGAGGAGCTCCTTCTTCCACCCGTCGAGCCTTGGGAAGCCACAGTACTTCTCCCCGAGGTCGTCGCAGTACTCCAAGTCGTCCAAGACGTGGGTGTGGCGCTTGGGCACGCCGGCCATCTCCCTGGCGCGTTGGTACTCGTCGACGGAGCGCATCATCTCCTCCTCCGACGGCAGCGCGCTCCGGCCGGACAGCACCTGAGCCACCCACCTCGCCTGCACCTCGTAGAACCGCGGCACGACCACCATCCTGGGCAGGCCGACGAAGGAGAGCGACGGCGCCAGCGCCGGCGGGAAGGTGTGCTCGTACAGCGGTCCGACGCGGTTGTCGTCGACGGTCACCAGCCCCCCCGTGTCCAGGAACGGGTACCAGTAGTTGTACCCGGTGCAGTAGATGACGGCGTCGGCGACGACACACGAGCCGTCAGCGAACACCACCCGGCCGTCCTCGCACAAGCACTCGATCTGCACAAGGAAGATCATATCAGATCAGATCACGTTTATTTGTCAGAATCTGAATGATTTGGAAACTTGAATTTGTATTTGATTGCTGCCTGGAGGTGCAGGTGCAGGTTGTGGTGCCTGGACACGGCCTTGGACACGCCGGGAGTGACGTCGTCACCCATGGACTTGACGCTGATGTGCACCTCCCTCGCCACGTCGCAGAGCTCCAGCGCGATCTCCTTGCCGCTCTCATGGCAACCGACGACGACGACCACCTCGCCGCGGAAGGAGTCGGGGACGCGGTACGAGTGGGAATGCAGTTGCCTCCCCTTCCACTTGTCCATGCCATTGATGCTTGGGAGCCTTGGCTGGGTGTACTGGCCGACGGCGACGACGACGGCGTCGAACACCTCCTCCTCCGTGATCACCTCACCGGGCTTCATCCACCTCACCACCCACCGCAAGCGCTTGTCACCGGCAGCAGCGCCGCCGTCGTCGGGCGGCGCCACGCCGACATGCACGACCCTGGTGTTGAACCTGACAACATCCATGATCCCAAACGCATCGCAGAAGTCCCTGATGTACCTGAGGAACTCGCCGTGGCACGGGTAGCGCCGGGCGTCGCCGCTGCCGCCGTCGCCCTTGGGGTAGAATGGGAAACCGGAGAAGCCGGTGACCTCCCTCGGGATGATGAGCCGGAGGGAGGCGTAGATACTGCTGTGCACGCCGGCCGTCCCGAGGGGGTCGCCGGCGTCGGTCATCGAGTCGTACAGCCACTGCCCGCCGACGCCGCCGCTCTGCTCCATGACCGTCACGGCGTGGCCCTCCCGGAGCAGCTCCCGGGCAGAAGCCAGCCCCGAGACGCCGGCGCCGACCACGCACACCTTCTTCTTCGACGACGACACCATCCGCCGCCGCCGCCGATCGATCGGCCTGCAGATGCACCTCGTCAGAGATTGTGTGATCCCCGAGTAATCTTGAGCATCGATGGAGTCGTCCAACTGCTCCTGACGTCCTGCTTTTGTATGACTGGCCGGCCATTCACCAAACTCTACGGGTCTTTGTCAATACCTAAGGCTGTGTTGCAAATAAAGGAAGGTTCTGTCAGACAATCTTTGCATTATCAATGGCTGATCTTTGAGCCTGGAGTGTTTGGGAGGTGGGGGTTAAACTTTAGCCATGTCACATCAAATGTTCGGATACTAATTAGGAGGACTAAACATAACTATCTAATTACAAAACTAATTGCAGAACCCCTAGGCTAAATCGCAAGACAAATCTATTAAGCCTAATTAATCCATCATTAGTGAATGGTTACTGTAGCACCACATTGTCAAATCATGGACTAATTAGGCTCAATAGATTCGTCTCACGATTTAGCCTAGAGTTTGTGTAATTAGTTTTGTAATTAGTCTAGGTTTAATACTCCTAATTAGTGTCCAAACATTCGATGTGACGGGGGCTAAAATTTAGCCCCCTCCTCCCAAACACCCCCTGAACTTTCAAACACAGAAGATGTTTCATCGATAAGACAACTAAAGTTACACCTGTTCGACGTATCTCCGCTTTCGTGTTGTGACTTCACCTTGCCTTACATAAGGCGAAGGCCCAACACTTGGCATGTGCAAACAAAAGCAGGCACATGGTGCATCCTAAAGAATACTCCGAATGTGTTCGTCTTACAAAAGAACTGGATCATTGTCGCACAGATTAACAAGTTACTGTATCCCAAATACCGGGGATCAGTTGAATGCTAGAACAACCTCTATTCAGGGACAGAGACACGATCGACACAATGGCCAATCTTTGCGAAACGTTGGCTGTTTCCTCCATTCTCTGAACGATTGTCATCAGATATGCACGAGTCTTGGTCACAAAATGGTGTCTCTGTTTCCGTTCTGTTTCCAAGTTGAGTGTCTTGCAACTGCTGCTGCTGCTGCTACTGCACGAATGACTCACCAATCTGGTCCAACTTCACAACAAGGCTGTCGATATCATATCATTCAGATGTCGATGGTAAGCGAGATGATCATCAGCAGTACAGAACAGAACCTCTTCTGCGTCGTCTTTCTGAAATCGAAGCTTTTGCCGGCGATGCCTGCTCGTCCTCCCGATCATGCCTTGCTTTGCCCAAGCCTGTGGTGTGGTGGATTCGGCGCTTGTGGAGAGCAGGATGCTTCGCGGTGGGCCACGGCGGCGGCGACAGCACGTCGAGACCTCGCCGGGGGGTTCTGCGCCGGCCAGGAATATTTTCAAAAATCCCTAAACCCTAAAATGACTCTAACGATCATGTTGCATTATGGTACAGGTTAAACACTCCAGTCAGCCAATACACTGTGAACATTGTCAATTATTAAATACCTATACACTGGACAATCACGACAACAGATATGCAGATAAAAAATTCCATTGCCCGAGACTATCACATACAAAGGCACCATCTTACATAACTATACAGTTGTGTGACAAGGATACAGAGCTAGCCCCCAAAATGTCAAAAGTGACTTCACCGTGTTGGGGTCTATTTCGGTAAATAGGTCGAAATATTGATTCAACACAACTTAAGATTCCTCGTTCTTTACTGGAGTCCACTGTGCAGCTTCTTTCTTTCTCCTGACAAGAAATCCAAAACCAAACCCCAGCAGCAGTGCAAACATTACACTGCCTCCGATTTCCAAGTACAACGGAGAAATCCTTCGCACGGTGCTGACTCCTGTGCTGAGTTTTGTACCATCCACCGCCTCAGCAATACTACTGTTACTGGATCCTTGACCAGAAAATATCTCCACCATATCATGGACTTGCCCATCATGGTTCCCCACATAAGTTAGTGTTAGCTTCTCCCTTGTTGCTGCAAGTCTCGTGTATCCAAACACACCACCACGGAACATGGACCTCTCAGGCTGCGGAAAGATGGGAACATCAGGGTGATCAGGCCTCGGTTGCCATATAGGTTGCCAGTCTTGACCACCCATCCCGATCACGAGATGCACAGGAGCACCAGGGTATTGGAAGCTCGATGAAGTGTTGACACATTGGAAGTTCTTCATAGGGCAGAACCTCTCGTACCTGTGGACATGTCCCCATAGTGCAAGGGTCACATTGTATGTCACCAGCAGTGGTTCCAAATTCTGGAGCATCTGCTGTTTCAAAGCAGCATCCCTGGTTTCATCACTTGAGGTGTACATGGGACGGTGGCCCTGAAAAACAACGAATGGTGTTCTAGTTCGGTTCACCTTCTCAAGGTCCGCTTTTAAGAAGTTGTACTGATCACTGCCCTGAAGAAAATTAGTTTCAGTTGACATGTACACGAAATGCACCACACCTGAATCGAAGGAGTAATAAAGATTCCTGGTGTCTGGACCACCATTACCAGTAGGTAGAATAGAATTGCCAGGCATTCTGAACTTGACACTGTATGGTATTCCACACTCACCCCCACCATCCTTTCCATATGTAGCCCACGATGGTTTCCAAGGTTGTAATGGCCAATCATACTCATGATTTCCTATACAGACATGGTAGGGGGTATTGGCAGCAATAGGCTCAATCTGGCTGAAGAAATGATCCCATACCCAAGAATAACCTCTAGCATAGCTGATGTCCCCAATGTGTGAAATAAAGGCAGGTTTATCTCCAAGGGCTTCAATATCACGGAGGATCCACTTTACTGTCGACAAGCTCTCAGCTTGTGTGCGAATGTAGGTGTTATAAGGCACATATGTTCCCATGTCACCAAAAAGAAACGCGTTGGTCTCATTGGCTTCACTGTCACGTGAAATAAAGCTGTAAGTCTTGCTCCATCCTCCTGTGTCACTGCCAACCTGCCAAAATAGTTTAGTTGATTAAATTTAAGAAATGAGAAGAATATACGTAAAAAGCATCCTCATCAGGGGAAAAGGCCAGTGATGTTTGACTCCCCACGCAAATGGATTCTAGTTCTATTATTCAGAACAAAAAAATTTAAATTTTAAAATTATGGTTCTAACTAAAAGATCAGATGTTCAAATTCTAAACACAAGTATCGCTTAGTGCCTACTGAGCCTTCTGGCAACCTATTAAATTCTCAGAACCTATACTTCAGTCATCAGTATACTAACTTCAGTTATTCAATGGAATTCCCGTATATAATGCTTGAAGTGATGGTGCTCACTACACCAATATAGTTGGTTGCACTGAATCCTAATTGCTATTTTGTAGTACAAGTCAATTCTGAACACTTAATAATCAGTTCAATTATAAACAGCAAGATTTTCAATATATGTAAATAAAAACTCAAAAGTTTACTAAGTCACATATGATGAATCACAAAATCCCATTTTTGCAAAACTATAATCCATCAGGTTCACTCCAAAGCTCAAATCCTACATTTCACAGGCCTACATTGCAACTTTAGGCTGCAGCTTACATATGATTTAAAAAAAGCTACCCCTTTATTCCCTTAGACAAATTGATAAAAGTAAAATCTTGATTTTTTAAAACAAATTGATACAGAGATTACTTGGTACCCAGAATCAGAAAAAAAACATCATACAAAGTAACATCAATGCGAAGCAACAAGCTAAGGCCGTGTTTAGTTGGGGAATTTGGGAGGTGCCAAATTACTGTTACAGCACTGTAGCACACTGTAGCGTTTCGTTTGTATTTGTGAATTATTGTCCAAATATTGACTAATTAGGCTCAAAAGATTCGTCTCGCAAAGTACAACAAAACTGTGCAATTAGTTTTTAATTTCATCTACATTTAGTACTCCATGCATGTACCGCAAGTTTGATGTGATGGGGAATCTTCTTTTTGCATAGTGTCAAAGTTGGGAGTTGGGAGTAACTAAACATGGCCTAAGAATAGGTCCCTTGAGCAAGGCTATTTTAAACATTCAAACTTTAAGCTTAGAAAGCTTGTAATGATCATATTCACCACATTAACTTTCAGCTCCTGAAGATACTAATAAATAATGCTTGGTGGTTTTCAGTGCTCACCACACTTTTTTTTTATTAGATACATTGACACACTATAGACCGTACCATATTCACTATTTAGTAATACAAGTCAATTTTGAACACTTCATAATCAATACAATCACAATTTGCATAAGCAACTTCCAGCGGATACATACAACTCATGTGAAGCAACAACCTAAGAACAAGCCACTTGGGCAAGACTAATTTATAAGCAGACAGACAAACTATCAGGAGGTCAAAATATCCCACTCTATTATGAACTCTAGCAATGCATACTTTCAAGATTTCAGATATCTCCTTTACTTGAGCATCATAACCTTACTATGGCACACATGCTGAAACAAATTTCAACCATTTCCCTGAACCCCCGATGCATAGCTTCAGTACTTCAGATATATCCACGAAACTGGATATTATGAATTTAAAAGAAAAATCCTTCTATGTCACCGATGCTGAATCAACAATTTAATCTTTGAAACAGAATGATCCATTCAGTGCACTACACCTGAGGTAACCCAACCGCAACTTTAGGCTACACCACTGCAGCATATATGACTTGAAATAAAGCCTGTTTTCTGTTCTGAGAAAAATTGATAAAAGTAAAATTTGGATTCTTTTTTTTAAACAAAATGATACATAGCTAAATTTCTATCAAAAATCAGAAAGATTGGACCATTCCAAGTTACAGCAGTGCAAGATATGCAGTACCTTGTAAAAGTACTTCCTTCCGGGCTCCAATCCCTTCATGAGGCCGTCGAAGACGAATCCCGGATCTCTCCAGGCGACGCTGCTGTTCGCCGGCCAATCGCACATGTGCTTCTGCTCGTACGTCCTCACCTCTGTGCCCACCTCCGTCCAATTCTTCTCCTCCTCCTCCAATCCGTACCTGACGACCCTCTTCCCGGCGTCGTTGCACAGGAACATGACCCGCATCTCGTCGACGGCGTCGGCGAACGCGAGGTGCACCTGCTCGGGTCGCGCGGGGTCGCCGACCGCGACGTCGCCGGAGACGGCGACCCGGTGCTTGGCGTGGGGGAGCGGGTTCCGGTCGTGGTCGATGTGGTGGTAGGAGTACTCATTGGCGGGCCAGCGGAAGAGGCGGAACTGGTAGGGCGCGCGGAGGGTGGGGAGGCGCGGGAGGGAGAGCTCCCCGTGGCCGTCGCGCCAGGAGGCGGAGCCGTTGAGGAAGAGGTAGCCGAGGAAGTCGCGGTCGCGGGAGGACGGCGGCGAGTAGATGGCGACGTAGTCGAGGCCGTCGGGGGACGGGAGGCCCGCCCAGCGGATCTTGATCTGGCGGTCTGAGGGGGACAGCCTCGCTGGGGACGCGGTGAGGGTGGTGCCCGCCGCGGCCTCGCCGGCGGTGGCGAGGGCCGCGACGGCGAGGAAGAGGAGGAAGGGGAGGTGGGGGTTTTCGGGGTGCATTTTGCGGGGGACGCCGTAGAGAAAGTGGCTCGTGACGCATCCTGAGGATTTAGGTGAGCCTGAGGAAGTGAGGAGGGTCATTTGACGTTGTGGGACCCATTTGTCAGTTGAACGAATCAGGAGTGGAGTAGTACTAGCGTAGGTCAAACCGAATATTCGTCGCACCCTTGGACAGCTTTAGAAAGATTTTGCTTCCTCGGAGGCTTCCATTCCATGTTGTTAGTTTATACTAATTCAATCTCTGCAGGATTAACAGTTCCCAACCTTAAAAAAACCCATTGAGTTCGGCTAAAAAAGAGAGAGAAACAAGATAGTGCCAAGTCATATTCACAGCTTCACTTTGCAAGTGTTTCTTATCCTCCTCACTGACGTTGTGGGACCCATCTGTCAGTTTAACGAATCAGGAGTTGAGTAGTACTACACGTGTAGGTCAAACTGAATATTGCCGTAACGAGACAGAGTGAACAAGTCTAAGGGCGTGGCTAGGCAACATAGAAGCCAAGGATTCTTTATTTTAGAAAAAGGATATGTGTGCTATTACTGTATCAGCTGGGAAGAGCGTGGCTTTGTTAAAAAAAACTTTACTGCCATGAATACACAGTATCAATATGCAACCTCACATAGAGGCAGAAACGCAGACAGGCCACAAAGAGTTGTAGCACAAGGGAGAACGAAGCTAACAGTATAACGAAACAATCAAGCTGAATGGCTTCCTAAAGAAATCTTGGCATTACACTGCAACGCAACCGGCTGTGATTACCGTAGACCAAGAGGCTGGAGCTGGGCATCACTGAACCCACAAGGCCACAGCTGGACCTCACGCTCACGTGCCGTCCCGGCCCGTTCCCTTTCTTTTCCAATCGGACGAGCTGCGAGCGCCGATGTGACACGTCACACGAGCAAGGCAACGGTGATGCTCCTGGGGTGGCGCAGGAGTCGGTATGGGTAGGTGCTAGGCAGGCGTTGTAGGAATTGGGAGGTTTTTCGTCACTTGCAGGCGTACTTCGCAGGAGTTACCAAGCTGAATCGCTGACACGTTGGGTCTACCAAGCTAGGCCCACTTGAGGCATTTGCGAACTCGGAAAGCGGCCAGTCAAACGGGGACTAATACGTAGGTGACAGGGACCTTTACTACGGAACTAGTTAGTGCCTTCTCCAAACAGACACAGGCTGAGGAAAGGCAAGCTCTCTACCGCGAAGAGATATGGCGGAGCGCTTCACCCAGATCAAAGCGGCGTTCGACCTCTTCGACCGCAACATGGACGGTACGTGTCCTGACCTTGTGTAATTCGATGATGTTCATGCTCCAGGTTTTCTTGCATGTCACCCGCTCGTTTCTCTGCTAAATGGCGGGACTCTGTATCTGCACTTTGATTGGTTGGTCCCGCTATGCATTTGTATGCTTACGAAATGTGCACTTTTGATAGATCATGTCATCTGCTTGTTGTTTGCTTAGATCCTGGGAAATTCCTTCGTTAGGCTGCGTTACTGAATCCGTTAAAGCAGAGGTTTTGGATAGATGGTTTGGAAACATTAGAACAGACAATTCAGACCATTGTTTAGCTTTATTTTCCTTTCTGCAGGATATCAGCAGATTAACTTTAACTCACACACGGGAAGATCTAATGTTGCGTTGAATCGTCATCGATACAGGTTTCATTACCGTCGAAGACCTAGGAGCTGTGTTGGAGTCCTTGGGTCAAAACAACACTGCATTCGAACTGCAGAGCATGATCGCAATGGTTGATTCTGATGGGGATGGCGCCATCAATTTTGAGGAATTCTCAATGTTGATGGAACTCAAACCGAACGTATGTATTGTAATTTCCTCTTCTGTTATACTATCCTCTTAGGGTACGTACCCGATTTTCTGCTAAGTTGCACTCCAAACTTTTGCTCATATTTCCTCTTCATATAATTTACATACTGTGCTTTCAAATCAGGGGTTAGCTAGGGATCATCTTTGCGTTGCTAGTTATATGGACATTTGAATGCCAGACATCGCCATTTGCACAGGAATGCAATGCACACTGTCATGTGAAACCCTTAGTATGAAACTGAACATTTCGATTCAGAGTCTGACGTGTGAATCCTAAATTAAATTAAGCTCTTCAAATAGACAGAAGCATGCAAGCATGCAGATCGAATTGAACATAAAATCAATATATTCCTCCACACTCTGCTAACAAAATACAGTTTATGTACTGATTCTCCTGATCTATGCTCTTGAAGGGCGTTGATTCAGATGAGGAAATGACTAGAGCATTCAGGATGTTTGACATGGATAAAGATGGCTTCATTTCTGAAGCTGAGGTGAGCTCCCAGATTCTGACTCTTCTTATCTACCTGATCACTCTACTGTAGATTCTACCTTTTTTTTCTCTAGCGGAACATCTACTTGAGATCTCCAAACGATAAACTCTTGGCATCAGTGAACGTATCGCTAAAACCCAGTTGTTTTTGGACTCTGCAGCTCTGCCACATCATGTACAACCTTGGAAGTAATCTGAGTGGCGATGAAGTGAAGGAGATGATGCGGGTAGCGGACACGGATGGCGACGGCCGTCTGAGCTACGAGGAGTTTAAGCAAATCATGCACCGCATTTGAGTCCAAGATGATTTCCGGTTGAGGACCTAGGTTGTCTGCACGGCGTGCGCGTTGTGGTGTTGTCGCGTGTGCTGCTCTCCCCTGTTCCCTGGGAGCATTGTTCTGTGCTTTGTTTTTTTTAAGAAGCAGGAGGGCATTCCCTGCTGGTTATATATTAAATAAAAAGGAACGTAAAGCAATTACGTAGAAAAGTGCGAGAAAAAACAAGGTGAAAATCCAGAGAAAAGGAACCGAGCAGCAGTTTTGTGTGTAACCAGACATTCATGCTGGGAACCAGAGTTGGCCACGCTCGGTGCAGAACTAGAGAGAATTCAGAGATGAATTTCTTCTTGCATTGCTGAACTGTAGGATGTATACCTTTGAACATCCAGTCATTGGTTGTCCAAATGCACCAAGTTATCAGAATAATGATGTCTATGAAGAATGCTAGCTTTTCTTTTATTTGTCTGAAGATGGAGTTAATTGACCTTGTGGTGATGACCGAGACACCGATTGAGCTCCAACAGGCTTTTGCAAAATTGCATCTAAGGAATAAGCGTCCCCACACTTTCTCTCTATCCACCCCTCCTTCGTTGCTCCCCAAGAAACAAAACTCCTTAACCCCTCCTCCCAAGTCCCAACCAAATTAACGCAGCACCTTCTTGCCGGTCCATCTCCTTACTTGTGTGCCTTCCAACTCGGTTGGTGTGTCCAGGAGCATTATTCACTACGCCAGAATTGATTTGTGCTGGCACAAGGAACTTAGCGTGCTGGTGGGCGCGATTGGCACCCGCCAGCATAGAGAATCGTCGAGCCGGTGGGGAAGCGCCTGTTAGCACAGTGGCATAGGTCATCCCATCTGTGCTGGTCGGTGCGTGAATGGTTGCGCTTAACACTGCTGCTGGGGTGGGTGGGGGGGTTTGTCAGCTAAGAATGAGTTGTCGCAAGAAAAATCTGGGCTGGAATTGGATGAGAAACGGGCTTTATTCTTGCTACGTGGGTCTGCTACGATTTGATGGGCCCGTTGGCGACGGAACACTGATATGGGCCCCTTCTACGATATTGGGCTGTGCCAACCTAACTGCAGGGTCGTGCGAGCGGGCCGAGTCCAGGCCACGACAGCAAGCCCACCAAGCTGTACAAGGCAGCAATTTCTCATCTGCTCCGTATTCCACAGTTTGTCTTCCTTCCGATGATCAATGATGATTGCATAAATGATCGAGATATTTGAAGAGTTATGTCACGTTCTGCAACTTTTGAATTCTGAAAAATTCTTGTAGTTTCTATGATGTCCATGATGTAGCATCGATGATGGAAAACTCCAAAAAGAATTAAATCCACACTCAGGCACTCAGCCAAAAGAGATAAGCTTAGTTCCCTCCCCTAAGTTTATGGACCATCATTGTAGGAATTTGAGTAGACATGATGGCATATATCTCAAGCAATCATAAAGACACAAATTGAGATTAATTCTTGTTGCATAAAACCGAGTGCAAGTGACGATTAAGGGCCTGTTTGGATGGTAGGTTTTAGGTCGGTAAATTACACCTCCTAATTAATATCCGCTGGTGAGCTATTTGGATGAGTGGTTAGCACACTAAAAATACAACCGGTTTAGCCTAATACCGGTGTAAAAAAATAATTAGGTTATAAGGTCTGGAAAAGAAAACGATGCCGCCGCTCGCCCATCGCCTCTGCCGCCGCTGCTCCCCGGTACCACGCCCATGTGCTCGCGCCCCCCAGCCATCAAGATCTCCACCTCGACCCGCACTTCTCTTCCTCCTTGCCGGCGTCCGCGAGCCCGTTGAGCTCCCCGCGCGCCTCTTCCTCCCCACCGGTGCCCCGCGTTGCTGCCGCACGATTCTCCAGCGCGTGAGCTCCCCGGTGGTGCGGCCGTCGAGCTCGCCTGCGCGAACGCCTCTCGCCGGCCACGGCTCTGCCCACCTACTGCTCACCTAGTCGTTCACCTTCCCCTGCTCTGCTTGCCTGATGCCGCTCGCTGGCCGGCGAGCTCGAGATTTCTGGGCAGAATTGAGCTCAAGCTCATGGCAGGATGCTTGATTCCGGTGGCCGAGATGTGATGTAGGCGGAGGGGGATAGAGCTTGGTGGCGGAGAGCTCATTTCGGGCAGCAGTGGTTGTGTTTGGGATTTCGATTTTAGTCTCGCTCCTAGCGAAATGGGGACTGGGTGTTGATGTGCCAGGGGCGTCAGATTGCTGAATGCTTCTACGTCGTTTTTGTAGAGTTCAGAAAGAATTCCAGTACCCAAACATAAATTTCCAGGGGAATTGTTTACAAGGGTTTTTCTTGTGCATATGAAAATACAACCGGAAGCTATATATTTACTGGTGAGAAAATCTACAAGACTTCCAAACATGCCCTAAGTAGGAATGTTGTACATCAAAGACGTGATCCTAGAGATCTTCGCAAATAGTGGATCAATATTTACTAATCAATCGTCAATTTTGTTCTTTTTCTTCTGTCTACAACATTTGAGCTTTGTTGCTATTTGTTGGCACGTTAGTTACAGCCGGTTTAAGCTTAAACCTGTAACAACGGTTGCATGCATGCCTTATACAGATGCCATAATAAAAACTACTCCCTCCGTACTAAATTGTAGGTCGTTTTGGTATATCTCGGTTCATAGCTTGTGCTATTCATCTAGATATACACTATATCTAGATGCATAGTTAAATCTATGAATTTAGAAATGACGGTCTATAATTTGGAACGCATGGAGTACTACTTTAAAGACAACTACATTAATGCACCTTTCATAGATGTCCAATGACACATGAGATTTTGTATGAGAGAAACAGAGACTCATTGTTTCATGAAGCAATCACCCCAAAAGTTAAAAACTAGTAGGACTATAAGATCAATTTCCTATCATTGTACGAGTTGCTAGTTTCATGAACCACACAACATTCCTTTATTTTGTGCCACAGCAACACCCCGCTAAGATATATAAAGCCATCCACATGTGCGGAAAAACCCCTAAAGAAAGTCACCGCGGGAGCCAACATGGAGGCGAAGAAAGCCGATATGAGGAACAAGCAAGTGCTTTTCCACGAGGAGGCTGCTGTGGAAGTGGTGGCCTTAGGGAGTGGAGAGAATGTGACGTCTTCTGAGGACAACAAGGCTGGGGGCACACCTAGTGTGGCTATAATATACGTGTTTTCGAGACAAATAAACTGATGGGATACGAGGTAGGCTACGCTAGCGTAAATCAAAATTTCTACCGCGTATAACCAGGAAGAACTGCCGTATAAGGATCACGGGATTACCACTCGACGCACTACTGGTGCGGAAGATGTAGATATGCGTCGGTGCAGTGAAGACGATCACGTAGTCGTACGTAGTCGATCAACGTAGTCGTACGTAGTCGATCACGTCCAGCAGCTCCTCAGCAGCTCGTCCACGTGCACAGCAAGATCGCCTCCGGTGCCGCGGCTCGTCGTCGGCTCGTCGTGGCTCGTCGGCGGCTCGTCGATGGCTCGTCCAAGTGCTGCAGGCGCAACACCTCCAAGGTATCCACACGTGCAGGGAGGAAGCGTCGCAAGCCGGACTGCTAGATCCGCGAGTTGCAACAGGCGAGGGCGTGGGAGGCGCGGCAAGTGTGTTCAGCCAAAAGGTGTGAAACCCTAGGGCGCCCCCACCCCTCTATTTATAGGGGTTCCTGATGGGCCTCTGGATCCGAGGCCCATTAGTACTCCTAAACCTAATCCAACTCGGATCAGATCCGAATTGGGCTTCCAGCCCCTTAAGTGTGTGACCCTATGGGTTCGGATACGTATAGACATGGCCCGAGTACTCCTACTCGGCCCAATAGTCGGTAGCGGCCTCTAGCAAGACGTGCCAACTCCCATACGCACATGAAGATCATATCAGACAAACCATCACAACATAATATACATGCTATTCCCTTTGCCTCACGATATTTGGTCTAGCTTCAAGCCGACCGCTCTTTCTCGATCCTGTGATTCGGAATCCCTTTGTAGGTTAACTCTTAACCGTACGTAGCATGGCCATGCATTTTCGGATCCGATCACTCGAGGGGCCCAGAGATATCACTCTCAATCAGAGAGGGGCAAATCCCATCTTGATTGACCATGTCTCATAGCATGCTTCTTGACAAACCCGAAAGCTACCTTTATAACTACCCTGTTACGGCATAGCGTTTGATAGCCCCTAAGTAGGTCGATCCACATCTAGAATACATGCGACAATCTCAGGTCTAAGGACAAAGCGTATATGTTGTTTAAAGAGAGAACTACTTCTCATGTTGGGTCAGTCCTAACACATGTCTCCACATGTGTCCACATTATTAGTTCAACATCTTCATGTCCATGACTTGTGAAACATAGTCATCAACTAATACATGTGCTAGTCTAATATTCATGTGTGTCCTCACATGAACTCCGACTAGGGACAACTTTAGAATAACCATACAAGTAAAGAGTTTCACATACAATTCACATAATTGCAAATCAATTCAAGTAGCCTTTAATGGATATTCAATGAACACAATATACAAATCATGGATACAAATGGAATATCATCATCTCTATGATTGCCTCTAGGGCATACCTCCAACAGTCTCCCACTTGCACTAGAGTCAATCTAGAAGGTACCTAATACCCATAGCTCTTACATGCGCATCATGCTTAGCCTGCGGGAGTGGTTTTGTCAACGGATCAGAAATGTTCAGATCCGTATGTATTTTGCATATCTTGATCTCACCCCGGTTAACGAAGTCTCGAATGAGATGAAATCGCCGCATTACGTGTTTGTTCTTCTGGTGGTTCCTTGGCTCCTTTGCTTGCGCAATTGCCCCATTGTTATCACAGTAGAGATTCAATGGGCTGGACGCATTCGGGAACACACCAAGCTCAATGAGGAAATTTCTTATCCAAACACCTTCCTTCGCGGCTTCCGAAGCCGCGATGTACTCGGCTTCTGTCGTAGAATCGGCCACCGTCTCCTGCTTGGAACTCTTCCAACTAACAGCACCACCATTTAGTGTGAACACAAATCCTGATTGTGACTTTGAATCATCTCTGTCGGTTTGGAAACTAGCATCGGTGTAACCTGTTACAACGAGCTCCTCCTGACCTCCATAGACGAGGAACATATCTTTAGTCCTTCTCAAGTACTTAAGAATGTTTTTCACCGCTGTCCAGTGACTCTCACCTGGATCAGATTGGTGTCTGCTTGTCATACTTAGCGCATATGAAACATCTGGGCGAGTACTTATCATTGCATACATGATAGATCCAATAGCCGAGGCATATGGCACTCTACTCATGCGATCCCGCTCATCAGCAGTCGAAGGACACTGAGTCTTGCTGAGATGTATGCCATGTGACATAGGCAAGAACCCTTTTTTTGCCTCTTCCATGCTGAACCGCTTCAACACTTTGTCAATGTAAGTATCTTGGCTTAAACCTATAAGCCTTCTCGATCTATCTCTATAGATCTTAATGCCCAGAATATATGCCGCCTCCCCTAAGTCCTTCATCGAAAAACTATTTTTCAGTGAAGTCTTTACGGACTCAAGCATAGGAATGTTATTTCCAATCAGTAATATGTCATCCACATATAAGATTAGAAATACTACAGAGCTCCCACTAACCTTCTTGTAAACACAAGACTCTTCTTCGTTCTTGGTGAAGTCAAACCCTTTGACCACTTCATCAAAACGAATGTTCCAACTCCTAGATGCTTGCTTCGATCCATAAATGGATCTCTGAAGCTTGCATACCTTTCCAGCATTTTTCGGATCGACAAAACCCTCGGGCTGTATCATATACACGTCCTCAGCTAAGTTTCCATTCAGGAAAGCTGTCTTGACATCCATCTGCCATATCTCATAATCGAAATATGCAGCTATAGCTAGAATAATCCGAATGGACTTAAGCATCACTACGGGCGAGAAGGTCTCGTCGTAGTCAACTCCTTGAACTTGTCGAAAACCTTTTGCGACAAGTCGTGCTTTATAGATGTGAACATTTCCATCCATGTCCTTTTTCTTCTTATAGATCCACTTGCACTCTATGGCTTTAACACCATCAGGCGGGTCAACCAAGTTCCAAACTTGATTGTCTCCCATGGACTCTATTTCGGATTGCATGGCACTCTGCCATTTTTCGGAGTCTGGGTCCATCATTGCTTCTGCATATGTCGCAGGCTCATCATTGTCCAACAATAATATTTCCCGCATTTCGCGGAGCCTTGCCGACCTTCGTGGTTGTGGCGGTGCTTCTCTTGCCATGGGTATCTCAACTTGTTCTGCTACGTTAGCATCACTCATTGATTCTTGCCCGATTGGCTCATCTTGAACTTCTTCAAGATGCACTGTCTTTCCACTCTTTTCTCCTTTGAGAAACTCTTTCTCTAGGAAAACCCCGTTCCGAGCGACAAGCACTTTGCCTTCTGATCGGTTGTAGAAATAATATCCCAAAGTTTCCTTTGGATATCCCACGAAAATGCACTTATCCGACTTGGGTGTGATCTTGTCCGACTGAAGTCGCTTGACAAACACTTCACATCCCCAAATCTTTAGAAAAGACAGACTAGGAACCTTTCCAGTCCATATCTCATATGGTGTCTTAACTACGGATTTAGATGGTACCCTATTTAGTGTGAAAGCTGCTGTTTCTAGAGCGTATCCCCAAAATGACAACGGTAGGTCCGACTGGCTCATCATTGATCGAACCATGTCTAACAAAGTTCGATTACGTCGCTCGGACACACCATTTCTCTGAGGTGTTCCAGGCGGCGTAAGTTGTGGAACAATTCCGCAACTCTTTAGATGATTGCTAAACTCGTGGCTCAAATACTCGCCTCCACGATCAGATCGTAAGGCCTTAATTTTCTTGCCACGCTGATTTTCAACTTCATTCTGAAATTCTTTGAACTTTTCAAAGGTTTCAGACTTGTGCCTCATCAAGTAGACATAGCCATATCTACTAAAATCATCAGTGAAAGTTATGAAGTATTGGAATCCTCCTCTAGCCGTCGTGCTCATTGGTCCGCATACATCACTATGTACGAGTTCCAACAAGTCTACTGCCCTCTCAGGAAATCCTGTGAAAGGCGTCTTAGTCATCTTGCCTAGCAAGCAAGCCTCACATGTCTCGTATGATTCAAAATCAAACGAAGTTAGAAGTCCATCAGAATGGAGCTTCTTCATGCGTTTTTCACTTATATGACCCAAACGACAATGCCACAAGTAGGTAGGACTCAAATCATTAGGCCGAGGCCTTTTAGCACTTACATTACAGACAGGTGAACCATCAAGATTTAAAACAAACAATCCATTCACAATGGGTGCAAAAGCCATAAACATATTATTCTTAGAGATCACACAACCATTGTTTTCACTCGCAAATGAATAACCATCCTTCATCAAACATGAAGGAGATAAAATGTTTCGACTTAAACTAGGAACAAAATAACAATTATTCAACTCCATAATAAATCCTGACGGGAGGTGGAGTTGCATCGTCCCGACGGTCAAAGCAGCAACTCTTGCATTATTGCCCACGCGGAAATCAACTTCTCCTCTTTCCACGCCTCTACTTCTTATCATTCCCTGCATCGAATTGCAAATATGAGCAACCGATCCGGTATCAAATACCCAAGAATTAATAACTGTATCAGCGAGAAATATGTTGTCTATAACATAAACAACAAGCGTACCTGAGGTAGAAGTACTCTTACTTCCGCCGTTCTTCAACGAAGCTAGGTACTGCTTGCAGTTTCTCTTCCAGTGACCAAGTTCATGACAGTAAAAGCACTCTTTATCTGGAGCAGGTCCAGGTCCAGCTTTAACCTTGGGCGGTGGGTTTGGCTTGGACGTTCCAGCCTTGCCCTTCTTCTTCCAAGAATTGCCCTTCTTCTTAAAGCTGGGCTTGTTCTGTATCGCCATCACATGGCTGGTACTAGCGCTTTTCTTTATGTCAGCCTCTGCTGTTTTAAGCATGCCACACAGCTCATTCAGACCCTTCTCCGTCCCATGCATATGGTAGTTCGAGATGAAGTTCCCATAGCTAGGCGGAAGAGACGAAAGAATGAAATCAGTGGCCAACTCTTGGCCCAGTGGGAAGCCTAGCTTCTCCAACCGTTGAGTGTAACCAACCATCTTGATTACGTGTGGTCCTACTGCTGCGCCTTCTGCTAGCTTGCTCTCAACAAAGGCCTTAGACACATTGAACCTTTCAGTCCTGGCCTGTGTTTGGAACATGTCTCTAAGCGCCACGATCATATCGTGCGCCTCATGGTTTGTTTCGAACTGCATCTGCAGCTCGGGTTCCATGCAAGCAAGCATAAGGCAGCTTACTTCAAGGTTAGCATCACATGCTTTCTTGTAAGCATTCTTAGCAGCAGCGGGTGCATCCTCAGCAGGTTCTTCTGGTAGTGGGTTGTCTAGAACATCTTCCTTTTTCTCAGCCCTGAGAACAATTCTCAGGTTGCGGATCCAATCCGAGTAGTTTGTTCCATTCAACTTGTCCTTCTCAAGGACCGAACGCAAAGCAAACGATGTGGTGGTGTTGCTAGGTGCCATTTAATCTACAACAAAAGTAACGCAAAATACACTAAGACAAACGTATCCATGATAGAGCAAATTACATTAAACTATTTTAACAGAATCTACTCCCACTAAAATCAATATCCCTCTATTGAAACTTAGTGATTCAGGATCCACAACTAACAAGTCTACTAGTGAGCTTTAGCATCACCGCTAGCAAACGAGGTAGATCGGTAAGCAACTTTTGCTAATCATATCACATATGACTCCTGTTGTTGGGTGACATCTCTATGTCTCGGCGCCCAACCTTTATGCCCCAAGGTCCTTAACCGTTAAGATAACCTTGTTAAGCAAACCAACCCTTATGCGTGTAAGTGTCCGACACAAACCCGTCTAGTCAAGGAAAACTAGTGGTACCCTAATTTCATAGACCCACCACTAATTGTACAAGACATGGGACGGTGCAAGTTTTAGTTGGGAGGGCATACTAACTTAAACTTTGTGAGGGATCGTTCTACTTCTAACATCACAACATGCAGAAAGTAAAACATAAACAGAATAGCATTCACACAGTTGTGACACAGTATGGCCCGTTTTTCTTATGGTGATCTCCATCTCCATAGAACCTGTTCACCATGGTGATCTCCATCTCCATGTTCCATGTGCGCCATCCTCCTGGTGATGAGTCCTCCAAGAACTAGAGCATGCTATTACACCTAATAGCTAGTAAAGAATCTAGTAATGAAGATTACATAGTTGCTTGGATCATCACAGATTGGTACGCAGACCATTAAATACAATAAAGTGACAACACATATGGCTCCTGCCGTGTTGCCGTACGCGCGACACGCAGGTCACGAATTAGTTACACACATGCATCACATACACAAGGGGGCCATACTGATCACAAGATACATGCATACATCCTGCAAAAGAGAGTTAGGCGTCCTAACGTTCCAAACTTCGGAGGCCCGAAACTCCATCTTCCAAGCCGAATTTGGCAAATCTAATTTCGCCGAAAACGGCAAAGCGGTTGAAATTCATGTGTAACTTTTTCTGTAGATCAATTTTCTTATAGAAATCGCCCCGATCCGAGATCGTACCGAAAAGTTACGGCTGATTTACCGAAGCATGCGCATATGGCAAAATCCCGACCCCGGCAGTAGATCCCATCTACCATTGCACATCTAATGCGCCTGGCGTATGACCCTGGATCTCGATTCGACCAATCATATTGATCTTCCCTCATTGCAACTGGATTTACGTGTATCACTTAACTCCGATGGCGGAAACCGACCGGTAGGAGTATGTCGTTACACTACCATTGCAGCAAGGGCACGAAATCAGGACATAGATCAAACAGAGAACTCGCATATCTCCATATGCACACATCCCGAATCCAAAACTAAGCAGCTACGGCTCTGATACTACTGTTAGGATACGAGGTAGGCTACACTAGCGTAAATCAAAATTTCTACCGCGTATAACCAGGAAGAACTGCCGTATAAGGATCACGGGATTACCACTCGACGCACTACTGGTGCGGAAGATGTAGATATGCGTCGGTGCAGTGAAGACGATCACGTAGTCGTACGTAGTCGATCAACGTAGTCGTACGTAGTCGATCACGTCCAGCAGCTCCTCAGCAGCTCGTCCACGTGCACAGCAAGATCGCCTCCGGTGCCGCGGCTCGTCGTCGGCTCGTCGTGGCTCGTCGGCGGCTCATCGATGGCTCGTCCAAGTGCTGCAGGCGCAACACCTCCAAGGTATCCACACGTGCAGGGAGGAAGCGTCGCAAGCCGGACTGCTAGATCCGCGAGTTGCAACAGGCGAGGGCGTGGGAGGCGCGGCAAGTGTGTTCAGCCAAAAGGTGTGAAACCCTAGGGCGCCCCCACCCCTCTATTTATAGGGGTTCCTGATGGGCCTCTGGATCCGAGGCCCATTAGTACTCCTAAACCTAATCCAACTCGGATCAGATCCGAATTGGGCTTCCAGCCCCTTAAGTGTGTGACCCTATGGGTTCGGATACGTATAGACATGGCCCGAGTACTCCTACTCGGCCCAATAGTC